>NC_139225.1:136349733-136554733 GCF_055691185.1 Crinia signifera | reverse complement strand
CCCTTGCCATAGCAATGTATTGGGGCCCCTACTGATCCTCCAGTGGTAGGGGTGGGGGAAGCTTTGATGTCCCGCGGGTGGTAGGGGGTATTATATCAACCGCTCAGCATGTAGGCCCTGAATCAGTAATTTACACTAATTACCCCTTTACTGCACAGATGGTGGGAGATGGGATGGGAGAAGGGGGCATTGGGCTGAATAAAGGGGCCATGATACATAAGGAGGGGTGTATAGTGGAGTGGGCTTATTATTCATTATTTTCTGGTGGGAGGACAGCTTGCTTGACTGCCGATATCTCCAGTTCCCAAAAATAGATTTCTTAGATTTTAATGGAATTAAAAACTAGAGAATCCCACCTACCAAATGGAGCAGTAACCAGCTGCTGGAAGGGTGATATCTCTGGTTGTAGGAACAGTAGAGACAAGCTACTAGTGTCAATCAAAGGGGGAGAGTTCCAGGTTTTTGAATATACCCTCAGAAAAACTCTAAGTCAGACAGAAAGTGAAATATCTGACTGGGAAGAGCAATTAACAGGCTTGGATGGGGACCACTGCTTTGAAGTCAGATATCTCTGGTTCCTAAGGTTCGATTTTTAAAATTCTTATACCCATGGAAAGAGGGGACCCTCAGCTTTCAGCCTAGAGTCTTTAGACTCCTGGGGGGTTTCTGGGTACTCAGAAACCCCCCCTGCGTGCGCTACTGGGTGGGCTACCCTCAGTCACCCAAAGAACACTCCCAGTTTGTTTCCTGCAAGAAACCGGCAATAGCAGTGCAGTCCAAACCCCCTTGCGGGGGTCACTGGTGAAAACTGCCACACGGTTAGACTCCGCGCCCCCGTCTCCAAGTTGAGCCAACGCTTCGGTAGTCTTGTTTATGTGAAGGCAGTACATTCGCCCAGCCATTTTCACTCCAGCCGTATCTCGAGTGTCAGAAAAACCGCCCAGAGTGGCTCCACAAGCCCAGTCCGTGACATTATTAATAATTTTAGTTTCAATATTGCACTTTAATACTGCAATCCATATACAGACACTTTGCTTAATAGTTAAATAATTTGAATTTAGTGGTGAACTTGCCGATATCGCATTAGTTCCGTAGTCTCTGAAACTATCATATAACTGCCTAATGGGTTAGATTACTAATGGCAGAATTTTTTTGCAGTTTCCCCGGCAGTTATGATAGCTCTAGGTTTACCCAAGCCCAAACTGAGATGTAACTGTCCTGTCCCCTGTCTTTATTTACCATGTACGTTGTTTTCTTGTTTTTGCTCATTTATGTATCGTGATGCGCTGTGAAACCCTTGTGGCGCCATTTAAATAAATAATAATACTAACAACCACTATTGTTTTCAGAACGCCAGAATACTGGAGTAACCCCATATTTAGCAAGTGACGCGTTACAACTCTGCTGTGAAACCAGCACAATCTTCCCCCCAAAAAATGACACAATGACATCTCTTTGGTTGACAACTTTGTAAATATTTGCAGGCTTTTATGTAAAAATTTGTCAAAATCTACAATAATTAAAAACATAATGGAATGACAGTTCACCTCCAGTGGTGGATTTTTCCTGTGGTATGCAGGATTGTGGCCCCCAGGTAAAGATCTGCCACCCCGCTCTGAGTCAGTGAGCCAGGTGCAGTCCCTGACTGCACTGGTTTTGCTGTGACTGTCAGTGACTTCCTATTGGTAGTTCTACGGTCACCAGCCAGTCACAAATACTACAGGCAGTCTCATTGGCCCTTATTCTGATCGGTGCGTACGTTCGCGAATTCTTTCGGTGCGGTCCGCACGCCACGCTGTGCGGTGGCGTACGGCTAACGTCCGTAGAAACGCCCAAGTGTCCTCCGCATTCGGACGGACTCACTCTTTAAGAACAGGGCGTGTTTACGGACGACATACAAACCATGCGTGTGCGGGGGAAACAGTCAGATTCTTCACGGTGTGACCGCGTATGCACGGCCTTCCCGTGTCAGAACGCACGCGAGCCGGCCACTACGCACAGATGCGGTGTACTTACGCAAAAAACCAGACTACTCTTATCTGCGTTCCCAAATAGATCACATGACACACTTAGGCAATTATCAAACCACTTTGAGAACAGATTGTTGCTCCTGGGCATCTGTTATTTATCTAATTGATCCTTAAACACTTACAAGCACTATACATTAACCCTAACATTCCCTATGGGGATAAAAATGTGATCTACCCTTTTGCTGCGTACATATCTAAACATCAACATGTTTTTGTTTTAAATGCTATTTATACTTTTAATGTGAAATACTAAAATAACACACAGACAACTTCTTAAATAACGGGTAACTTTTATTAATAACCAAACAAAATGGAAGAAAATTAGTCCAGGAGCAGGACACATAGGTCCTCGACATGTGCGGTCATCAGTGGCGTAAGTTTGATGAAGAAGCCCGGAGGCAAGACTAAAGTTGGTGCCCCCCCCCCCAGCACACACACAAAGCTAGAGAGAGGGGGGGGGGGGGAGAGGGGAGAGAGAGAGAAAAGAAATATAAAGAATGAATTATGGAGAAAGACAAAGAAAGGATGTCAGGGTGACATAGACTCACCCTCCTGCGCTGCAGCATCTCTCACCCAGCTGCCGGCTCTTTCTTGACAGTCACCTCACATGCACACTGGCTGTGTGAGGTGGGCTGTCTCCGCGGCGCGACCTCCCGGCTCCTTGTCACTGACAGTGACACTGATGGCTCAGTCCTCTTCATGCGACTTCTGTCACGCTGCCAGGCGGCAGGGAGGAGCGGCGATGCGGCCGCTACACACAAGTGAACGGGGAGCTGCGGGGGGGCTGCCCACCCGCAAACGGGGAGGGGGGCTGCCCACCTGCAACACTACACGCACGGGTACGGGGGAGGGGGGGGGTCGCCCGCCCGAATGCACGCCGCACAGGGCTACGGGGGAGGGGGGATCGCCCGCCTGATTGCACGCCGCACAGGGCTACGGGGGCTTCCCACCTGGAACACTGCACGCACGGGGGAGGGGGGGTCTCCCGCCCGCCCGAACAGTGCGCACACGGGGATGCACGCCGCACACAAGGCTAGGGGGGAACATCGGAGGCAATGGAGCCAGTGCCCCCTTTAAGCCTGGCGCCCGGCGGCAGATGACTCCATTGCCTCCGGGAGTTCCGCCACTGGCGGTCATCCTCCTGAGGTCCTCCCGCAAGCTCATGAGGGCCCCTCTAACACCCTGGGCTGGCTCCTGGTAATCTGTGTGCATGAGAAAGGGGGTACAACATTAATTATGCTACTCACGTACACCTTGTACAGTCAATCCTAAGTACCTACACCATGAGAAATCATACATTACAAACAAATACTTAGCCAATCTTGTATGTAATGGCATCAAATATATGATCATGATGCTGCCACCACACACACACACACACACACACACACACACACACACACACACACTTGTGTGACATATACATTTCACAATCTATATATCAAAAACACAACCACACTTGAGGATCACTCACAGTTGTCCTGGCCAAAGACTCCTCACTCAACTGAAAACATACACCCACTACAACATGCCACATTTACCCATACATATATACCTGCATGTTACTGCTTAATAGCTAAACTGCATGATAGATAGATAGATAGATAGATAGATAGATAGATAGATAGATGAGAGAGAGAGAGAGATAGAATAGATACCACATTAAAATGCTAGCCTAGTCCCTCTACCCATTACTTCATGATTCCTTGTCACATTGCCAGATAGGTGAAAGTGCAGCACTAATCCGCTTCCATACACCAAACAATTTCTAAGGTCAATCCATCCTACATAATACCTTTCAAAAATACATGACAACAACACGGGCCCACTGGCTAGAGGGGAGCCCAGGCAAACTGGCCACTTGGGACTCCAGTATAAATCAGGCCTGCCCATATTCCATTGATGTTTTATTGTTGCTTCTATACAAAGACCCTCCATAAATAAACACTCATCACCTACAGTATGTGCCTATGTACATCCTTGCTGGCGGGTCGCCAGAACGTACGCGCTGGCGACCCGCCAGCAGCCTCGCCAGCGAGGAGACTGAGACGCACGTGCGTCTCACGCGCACGCGCGTCTCAGTCTCCGTCGCTAGCGCGACGGAAACCCTGTCCGTCTCCGCCTCAGGGAGACGGACAGGGTTAGGGGGGGGTTAGGGGGGGGTGCGGGCAGGCGGCGGGGACCCGAGGAAATGTATGGAAGCGCCGTCGGAAGGGGACGCGCGCGCCTCTCGTGCGCGCGCGTCCCCTTCTCACGATCGCCATGGCGCTGGCGGGGGATGGCGGCTGGCGACGCCAGCGCCATCCCCTGCAAAGATGGGAAAAGACCCATCTGTACATGAGCATCCAGATTGCACGTTTGCAGCATGGCCCTATAAGGCCAAAGTGTGTCTGTTGTTTCCCATTTTTTTGGACTACTCTTTACTATATTATAGCAAAATTTAATCAGCTGTGCGACATAACAAACTGTACCTAACTCAGTAATGATGCATTATGTCTACTTACCCCTGCCAGGCAGCTCCACCATCTCTTCATCCTCCACATTGGGAGGTGGTGGCAAATCGTGGAGGGGTAGGGTCACCTCCTCCTCCTCCACTTCGACCTCCTGGCCGACCTCCTGGGACACCTCCTGGGCCTCCTCTGTGTCCTCCTCCGTGACCACCTCCTGGGCCTCCTGTGTGGCCTCCTCAGTGGCCACCTCCTGGGCCTCCTGTGTGGCCTCCTCACTGGCCACCTCCTGGGCCTCCTGTGTGGCCTCCTCACGGGCCTGTCTGGCTCTCTCCCGCGCTGTGGGTTAAACAAACAAAATGGGTGAGTGTCATTTGACATTGAAATCACTCTAACAAGTACATATCATAACCACATTATATATGTGTTATATATCACACATATAGTATATGGCTTTTCTATGTCATCAACACCCAATTGACCTCATGTAATATTAATATTAAATAATGTGAAAATGCAAACACTCACTGGCCTAGATGCACTAGCCTTCAAAAGTTATACAATGTAGAGTGATAAACACGCAGCCAATCAGCTCCTTCCTGTCATGTCACAGACTGTAGTTGTAAAATGCCAGGTAGGAGCTGATTGGCTGCCTGTTTATTACTCTCCATTTTATCACTTTTGAACCAGACCGAATCCTGGCCACTGTCAATTATATGTATTTTGCGAAAATACTTACAAAATGGAAGAAAATTAGTCCAGGAGCAGGACACATAGGTCCTCGACATGTGCGGTCATCAGTGGCGTAAGTTTGATGAAGAAGCCCGGAGGCAAGACTAAAGTTGGTGCCCCCCCCCCCAGCACACACACAAAGCTAGAGAGAGGGGGGGGGGGGGGGGAGAGGGGAGAGAGAGATAAAAGAAATATAAAGAATGAATTATGGAGAAAGACAAAGAAAGGATGTCAGGGTGACATAGACTCACCCTCCTGCGCTGCAGCATCTCTCACCCAGCTGCCGGCTCTTTCTTGACAGTCACCTCACATGCACACTGGCTGTGTGAGGTGGGCTGTCTCCGCGGCGCGACCTCCCGGCTCCTTGTCACTGACAGTGACACTGATGGCTCAGTCCTCTTCATGCGACTTCTGTCGCGCTGCCAGGCGGCAGGGAGGAGCGGCGATGCGGCCGCTACACACAAGTGAACGGGGAGCTGCGGGGGGGCTGCCCACCCGCAAACGGGGAGGGGGGCTGCCCACCTGCAACACTACACGCACGGGTACGGGGGAGGGGGGGGGGTCGCCCGCCCGAATGCACGCCGCACAGGGCTACGGGGGAGGGGGGATCGCCCGCCTGATTGCACGCCGCACAGGGCTACGGGGGCTTCCCACCTGGAACACTGCACGCACGGGGGAGGGGGGGTCTCCCGCCCGCCCGAACAGTGCAAACACGGGGATGCACGCCGCACACAAGGCTAGGGGGGAACATCGGAGGCAATGGAGCCAGTGCCCCCTTTAAGCCTGGCGCCCGGCGGCAGATGACTGCATTGCCTCCGGGAGTTCCGCCACTGGCGGTCATCCTCCTGAGGTCCTCCCGCAAGCTCATGAGGGCCCCTCTAACACCCTGGGCTGGCTCCTGGTAATCTGTGTGCATGAGAAAGGGGGTACAACATTAATTATGCTACTCACGTACACCTTGTACAGTCAATCCTAAGTACCTACACCATGAGAAATCATACATTACAAACAAATACTTAGCGAATCTTGTATGTAATGGCATCAAATATATGATCATGATGCTGCCACCACACACACACACACACACTTGTGTGACATATACATTTCACAATCTATATATCAAAAACACAACCACACTTGAGGATCACTCACAGTTGTCCTGGCCAAAGACTCCTCACTCAACTGAAAACATGCACCCACTACAACATGCCACATTTACCCATACATATATACCTGCATGTTACTGCTTAATAGCTAAACTGCATGATAGATAGATAGATAGATAGATAGATAGATAGATAGATAGATAGATAGATAGATAGATGAGAGAGAGAGAGAGAGAGAGAGAGAGAGAGAGAGAGAGAATAGATACCACATTAAAATGCTAGCCTAGTCCCTCTACCCATTACTTCATGATTCCTTGTCACATTGCCAGATAGGTGAAAGTGCAGCACTAATCCGCTTCCATACACCAAACAATTTCTAAGGTCAATCCATCCTACATAATACCTTTCAAAAATACATGACAACAACACGGGCCCACTGGCTAGAGGGGAGCCCAGGCAAACTGGCCACTTGGGACTCCAGTATAAATCAGGCCTGCCCATATTCCATTGATGTTTTATTGTTGCTTCTATACAAAGACCCTCCATAAATAAACACTCATCACCTACAGTATGTGCCTATGTACATCCTTGCTGGCGGGTCGCCAGAACGTACGCGCTGGCGACCCACCAGCAGCCTCGCCAGCGAGGAGACTGAGACGCACGTGCGTCTCACGCGCACGCGCGTCTCAGTCTCCGTCGCTAGCGCGACGGAAACCCTGTCCGTCTCCGCCTCAGGGAGACGGACAGGGTTAGGGGGGGTTAGGGGGGGGTGCGGGCAGGCGGCGGGGACCCCGGGTTACCGCCGGCAAGCCGGCAGGGACCGGGGAAACGTATGGAAGTGCCGTCGGAAGGGGACGCGCGCGCCTCTCGTGCGCGCGCGTCCCCTTCTCACGATCGCCATGGCGCTGGCGGGGGATGGCGGCTGGCGACGCCAGCGCCATCCCCTGCAAAGATGGGAAAAGACCCATCTGTACATGAGCATCCAGATTGCACGTTTGCAGCATGGCCCTATAAGGCCAAAGTGTGTCTGTTGTTTCCCATTTTTTTGGACTACTCTTTACTATATTATAGCAAAATTTAATCAGCTGTGCGACATAACAAACTGTACCTAACTCAGTAATGATGCATTATGTCTACTTACCCCTGCCAGGCAGCTCCACCATCTCTTCATCCTCCACATTGGGAGGTGGTGGCAAATCGTGGAGGGGTAGGGTCACCTCCTCCTCCTCCACTTCGACCTCCTGGCCGACCTCCTGGGCCTCCTCTGTGTCCTCCTCCGTGACCACCTCCTGGGCCTCCTGTGTGGCCTCCTCAGTGGCCACCTCCTGGGCCTCCTGTGTGGCCTCCTCACTGGCCACCTCCTGGGCCTCCTGTGTGGCCTCCTCACGGGCCTGTCTGGCTCTCTCCCGCGCTGTGGGTTAAACAAACAAAATGGGTGAGTGTCATTTGACATTGAAATCACTCTAACAAGTACATATCATAACCACATTATATATGTGTTATATATCACACATATAGTATATGGCTTTTCTATGTCATCAACACCCAATTGACCTCATGTAATATTAATATTAAATAATGTGAAAATGCAAACACTCACTGGCCTAGATGCACTAGCCTTCAAAAGTTATACAATGTAGAGTGATAAACACGCAGCCAATCAGCTCCTTCCTGTCATGTCACAGACTGTAGTTGTAAAATGCCAGGTAGGAGCTGATTGGCTGCCTGTTTATTACTCTCCATTTTATCACTTTTGAACCAGACCGAATCCTGGCCACTGTCAATTATATGTATTTTGCGAAAATACTTACAGCGTTGCAGACGCCGCCTCAGAGCCTGCAGACGCTCCGGCTCCCGCCTCCGCAGGTCGGACCATCGCCTCTCCAGTTGGGCGATGGTCCTCCGCACATGAGTGCGGGCGAATATGCGGCGCCGGGCCGCAACATATGCCCGGCGCTTGTCCCTATTCGTGATGAAGGGGCCTGCCTGCCCCAGTCTCCGCTCCATCACTGCCACCAGCGACATCAGCTCCGCAGTGGAGAATGGTTGTGCTCGCTGGTAGGCAGCCATTTTAGCAATGGCACAAATCAAACAATCATGTGCTGTCATTGGTTGGTCAGAGTGATATTTGGTATTAACTTTATTGTTCATTTTTACACTAACAGCGTGTATGCGCCCGAACATACGGCTAACCCATTGCATCGCACCCCCATCCTAAACACACAGTCTAAACTATGATGTAAACACATTATATATAATCTATAACATTCACCAAACATGGGTATAAGCACCAGGTGAAATAGTCTGCATCACTAGACACTTACACCTAACTCAACAAGGTACTAAACAGCTATTTTATAATGAAAGCTATGCAACAGAAACATAGCAAATAGTGGCAGACCTTTTCCCAAAATTAGGCCATGCTGCCATGTGTACACTTACCTTCTACTGGCCCATACTACAGAGGTGGAATGAAAAGTAGCTAGAATCCAGCCTGAATTTGGAGTGCTTTCACATGTGATTTGGATGCTAGCACTGATTACTTGTGGCTAAGTGGTTAACTGGATTTACATATGGAATGGGTAGTGTCATTTGTACTACATACCAAACAAGTGCACAGTACAGATGTACAATCAAATATACATTTCATGTGTGACCTCAGTTTTATTTGGTCTTTGGTGTTGGAATCTGCATTTAGCTACTAAATCAGACTTACTCAGTTTGCCAGGTTTTTGAGAAATATTTATCCACACGAAGGGGCGTCCCGTATGCGCCGCACGGTTGACGCTGGCGTACGGAACGCGGCCGTACGGAACGCAGGTTGCAGCTTATTAACGCCAATTACAGAAATAGTATTTAAAGTTGTCCTAGAAAGGCAAACAGTTGTTGCAAACATGGCTGGCTCAGAGTCAGAGGAAGAACAGGTGGTGCAGAATCTCTTGTCCCGCATGGAGGCCAACACCACCTATGTCCCCCTCAACCCAGAGCACCCAGATGGCCCATCAACATCAGGCCAAACAGCAGCTGGCCCATCCTCAGCATCAGCAGAATCATTGGCAACACAGCAGGTGGCTTCCCAACAGAGTAGCCAGGCCAGCACTTCAAGTACAGCAACCGGTGGCCGTGGCCGTGGCAGTGCCAGTGGCCGTGCCAGTGGCCGTGCCCGTGGCAGTCGGGCAACAGAGGAACCAACCACAAGAAACATGGCATATGAACCGCAGGAGCTTGACATCCTGGTGACCCGGGCATGTGATTTGATAGAGTGCCCAGCGGTAAAGTTGACACACACAAGGAGATGGAAGATCTGGGAGGAGATAACGGCGGAGATTAATGCAGTGGCTCCACAAGTTCGTGAGGCGGAGCACGTTAAGAAGAGGCAAGTACATGTGTGTTACATTTGAGCAGTACAAGTCCAGTAATGTTTACATTCAATATTAGATGGAGTTGGTCAATGGGTGGTCACGTTGCTTGGAGGCACATACATGTTTGCCATGACATTGAATTGATAGTTATTGGAGGGTGACTGTTGCTGTATCTTCTAAGGGTTGGTTTTAAAAATGAATATAATGTAAGTTTGGTGTCAGTAGGCACATGTTGTATTATGTTTCAGATTGCAATGGGTGCTACAGCAAACATGAGGAGTTACATGTATTAATATGTACACTTTGATTGCAGGTGGCACGACTTCAAAGGCAACCTCAAGAAGAAATTGACCCAGCGGTGGGAACACAGCCACACCTCTGGGGCTGGCCCCATGCCTGGCAAGCTGAAGCTCACCCCCCTGGAAGAGATGGCACAGTGCTGCATTGCAGTGGAGGAGGTCCGGGGGGTGAGCACCATAGACAGCGAGTCCCCAGCGGAAGTGATGGCTTCTACGCTTGAAGGTAATTATTTGCCAGGCCATAAGTAGATGTTTTGAATTTGGCATGGAATGTGTGGTAATTGGTATTTTCTCGTTCAACAGCATCCCCACCGCTTGGTCAAGAATCTCTTGAGGAGGTTGTGGAGTCTGTGCCACCTGGCCCCAGTAGCAGGCCCGTGCAGCAGCAGCCGGAAATGTCCGCGGCTGAGTTGTCCACGTGGGGGCGTGTGCTAGAAAGTATTGTGCAGCAGGGAGACTCGGCATCAGAGCGGGTGCGTAGGGCCGAGGAGGTGCTGCAGGGTTTGACCACCAGCCACCAGAGTATTGCTGCGAGCCTGCAGGCTATGAGTGCCAGCCAGCAAGCTATGAGTGCCAGCCAGCAAGCTATTGCTGCTAGCCTGCAGGTGCTGGCTGATCAAGCCCTGCGGCAAAATGAACTCCTCCTCCGCCATAATGAACTTATGGTGGAGCTAGTTACCACCAATAGGGTCCTAATGTCACCCGCTTCTGGTGCATTACCACCATCATCACTCCCTGCTGCCAGAGGGGGAAGAACATCCACCCCCTCCCCAGCATGTGCTCCACGTGACCCACCATCTGACTGTGGCCGTGGGCGAGGCCGAAGAGCTGCTGCACGTGGCAAGGAGCCTGCCAGGGGCAAACGTGCCCGCAAATGAACTTGTGTCCCCATTAATCTCCACCGTTATGTCTTCCCAAATCTTCCCTTGAGCTGTGTGTGTCAGCATCCTGTGTCAAAATCCGTGCCGAGGGTCACCACATTTGCCCGCGGTTCAAATGTCATGTTTGGTTCCCCTGTTGCCCTGTTTCGGCTACCATTACTGTGTGCTGTACTAGAAGTGTTGGTGCTATACTTTTGTTGTGAAGCCACCTGATGTGTTCCTAATGATTCTGCTGTGGCTATTTATTATATATTATTTACTTTTAGTCCTGTTATGGTACCATTTGTTTTGTGATGGTTTTGACATTTTTTGCAAAGTTGCTTTAATAAATGTTAGTTTGGCCCCACAAATGTCTATATTAATTGATACACGCAGAAGTGACATGTCTATTAGTATTATTAATATTAAGTTGTGTTGATTATTTGCTGTGTAAAAGTGTGTGACAAGTGCAGCATGTAATGTTCCCTTTAAGCTGCAATGCTTCCAATTGTAGCAGTGAGAAGCGTGTAATTAACAAGTAATGAGTAAAGTAGGTGATTGTATTGTGTTCAGCTGACATTGGTTGAGGTGCGTCCGTCCTGATTAGGCGTTCCGATTGCCTAGCGCATGACCGAGTGGTGTCCGCAAAGCAATACTAGCCTTTTGGACACCGCACATTTCTACCCTTTTTGTTCGCGTGCATTCGGCGTCCTGTCCGAATGCACGCCTACCAAAATATGTGTACTCCCTCGTGTCCGCCCATGTTTCCGCCCAGTTTAGCCCACTTTGAAACTACGCCCCTGTGTCATTCCGCATGACGCCCATAACACACCCATATTGCCCGAATGTATGCGGTGCACATTTCTGCACGGTATTAGTGAGAACAAGTACGGAGACCATGCGTGGCACATGCGCATAGCGTTCCCCACGCATGCGCAGACGGCTAAAAAACGCGATCCGAAAGAATTCGGGAAAGTACGCACCGATCAGAATAAGGGCCATTGGCAGGTGTATTCTCTCCCGAAGACTGCCAGTCTAGACTGCAATAAGTAGAGAGCTGGCCACTCCCTGCCTTATCTCACAGCCCAATCTGACTCCAAGGAGCGGCAGCAAGTCCAGTCCATATATACAGGGCCGGATTAACAATGGGCCTGATGGAGCTGTAGCTCCAGGCCCACTCTCCAAATAGGCCCATTTTGTAGCTAAGGGCTGGGGCTTTCCAACGAGCCTGGCCTCACATAGCTAGCCCCCCGGGAACCGGAGATATCACCCGGTAAAGCTGGAACATTTTCCCGATAGGATAACAACATGGGACCCGTTAATTCCGACCCCACCCAGTTCCAATGGCTGCCAGTTCCCCCTCTGGCATCACAAAAGCTCGATATTGATCTCAGTCAACCCCAAATCACTGGGCCTTCTATCTGATACCAGGTTGGTCCATATGGGTTAATTGTTTCCAGAGATATTGCGGGTAAACCGATTTTTACATTTCTGAAATGTACTTTCATTGTTGTTCATGTTGTTTGAGCAGCCCAGTTTCACGGGACCGAAATCATTCGAAGCCCACTCAAAAGTTTTTCAATATGATACTGGTCTCAAGTACATGGGTCAGTTGGTTCTGAAAATATAGCTGGTTGGTTAAAGGGGGTTGGTGGGGTGGTTTTCTCTCCCCCTCACATCAGAAAATGCAGGGACTAGGCTGGTGTAAAAGGGGCCAGCCCAGGAATGCCCTTGCATGATCCTGGGACCATATTCCTGGGTAAGTCCCTGCATTTTCTAGTGTGAAAGGGGTGTTATTTCAAATAGCCGGGACCAATGGCCGGCTGTCAATGGCTGTCACTTCTGCTCGGCGGCAGCTATCCCCCAGTTACTGTGAGCAAGTATTCCCCCTTGGCAATGAGCATGGAACCCCTGGCAATGAGCATGTAGGTAAGCAGCACTTATGTAGCATAATTTTGAATAGGCATTATGGTGTTTGTCATAATGCATTATGGATATTAGGGTGTGTGGCTTAACATGTAATGGGCATTATGGTGTAAATTTGGCGCAATGCCCCTGTTTATGAAGCATATTGTGACTTTTTGCTCAATCCGTTTTGTATAGTGTGTATTTTGGCTCAATCCATGTGGCATAATGTGAATTTTGACTCAATCCATGTGCTTTACAGTAAATTTTGTCTCAGTCGGTATAAAATTTGGCTCATTCCATGTGGCATAATGTGTAAGAGGCAAATTCAGTATAAGGGGTTACTATTGTGTTGCATTTATATGGGGTACATGGTGTGGTAAACTTAGGTGACCACATAAAAGGTGCTGAAATGTCTACCAAGTTTTGGCTTTCAGTATTTTTTTATGACTGGACGGCCGCCTCACCCCGCAAGACAGCGGTGTCCTGCGGGTGCACCTTTGGAGGGCATCCGGCAAGATATCTCCCTGCACCCCGTGAGTGTCGGAATTTGTAATATGTTTATATAACTGCACCAGCACTTTTCTTAATAAGTTTGGATCCTTTTGTGTGCTGCCTACTTTCCTGTGACCGTATAGAATGGACTCACCCCTAAGGAGGTAACTGTGTGTGTACAGAAGTAGCCTGTCTCATTCAGGCAGGGGCTGGCGAAACTATCGCCAGCCCCCGCCAGTCGCCAGCTCCCGCCAGGGGGCGCGTGCACCTGAGACACTTGCGTGCCCCGTGGCAATGTAGCTAACCGCCGGCATCTGCTGCTTCCCCCGCCACCGCTGCCAGTCCCCCTCGCTGCCCCAACCCCCCCTTCCTAACCGTGGCCGTCTCCCTGAAGTGGAGACGGGCAAGGTGCCGCTTCCCAGCGGCTGAGAGACTGGGATGCGCGTGCGAGTGAGACACACACGTGTCCCAGTTCAATGGAGTCCCTGTCTGCCGGCGCTCGCCAGAGGGGATATTCAGGCAGGCGCAGGGCAAAGATGACAGGGGCTCCATCTGTATATATGTGTATGTCTGTGTGTATATGCTGTATATAAGTGACTTGAAAACAGTTAATAAACTGAAATGTCATCAGATAGAGTAGTCATCTCCTTTATCTGACCTGTTTTGTTAGCCTGAGTGCCGCACCTCTACCTTTTCTATATGCCATTGAACTCTTTGGCTGGATCGACCGATGCTCTCAGTGCTGGCGATACATGGTCGGCACTGCAGCCCAAAGTCTGCAGCCGCCACTGGAAGGTAAGTATATCTGCAGCCATAGGCGAATCTAGAATTATGGTAATGGGTGGTCCCAGATCTAGACAGAACAGCTAGGGGAACCTTTGCGCGGCAAAAAAGGGGGTGTGGCCACACATTATGCGTAATGCCCCCACATACCGCCACTTGTAGCGTACCTTAAGCAATGCCCCCAAAAGTGCCACTTACTGTAAATTTTTATATGAGCCCTCGCTGCTGCTGCTGGGAGAGATGGAGAGCGGTGCAGCTGCTTCTATGTGGAGAGGAGCAGAGCGCAGCGCAGAGCATGCTCCCATCCCCCTCCTGGTGTCCCCTCTAGCCGAGTGGGCATTTGAAATATTGTGCGCGCTGTTGTTGTGTGTGACGTCGGGGGAGCACGCCGGGCGCTGGCACCACATGATTAAGGGGGGGGGGGGGGCGGGCTGAGGTGAAAGCGGGGAGAAGAATTGGAGCGGAAGCTGCAGGGGTGACAGTCATTGACAGCTGGGCAGAGAGCAGGGGGCTGCCCGGCTGTATTCAGAGCACTGCAGGTCACGGCTGTTTGAAATAATACCCCTTTCACAACAGAAAATGCAGGGATTTACCCGGGAATATGGTCCCAGGATCATGCAGGGACATTCCCAGGCTGACCCCTTATACACCAGCCTAGTCCCTGCATTTTCTGGTGTGAGGGGGAGAGACAACCACTCCCCTCTCCCTACCCCCTTTAACCAACCAGCTATATCTTCGGAACCGACTGACCCATTTACATGAGACCAGTATCATATTGAAGAACTTTTGAGTTGGCTTCGAATGATTATGGTCCCGTGAAACTGGGCTGTTTGGTTCCAGAGAAATCTGCCCTCAAATAACATAAACAGTCATGAAATTACATTTAAGAAATAAAAAAAATGGTTTAACCTCAATATCCCTGGAACCAATTAACCCATATGAATCCAGTCTGGTATCAGATTGAAGGCCCAGCGATTTGGGTTAGACTGAGATCAACCTCAAGCTTCAGTGATGCCAAAGGGGGAACTGGCAGCCGTTGAACAGGGTGGAGGTCGGAATTAGCGGGTCCCATGTTATCCTATAGGGAAAACGTTCCAGCTCTGCCTGGCAGTATCTCAGGTTCCCAGGGGGCTAGAGACACGGGGCTGGGCTCGTTGGAAAGCCCCAGCCCTCAGCTACAAAATAGGCTAATGGGTGGTCCTGTGCACCCCCGGACCACCCCTAGATTCGCCTATGTCTGCAGCTTCTATTTTCCCTCTTTTCTGTGCCAGACCCTTGCATATGCCAACCTCTTTGCCATTTTCCACCCTATTCTAAACCCTTTGCATTTTTCCTATGCCAGCCCCCTAGCATAGCAAACCACCAACCAGAACACTTATCCCACATTATTAGGTGCTGGCCACAACCCATATTATTGCGCATAATAGGCCCTTGATAATTTTCAGTTCCAGGTCCATTTAGACCTTAATCTGGCTCTGCATATATATACTGGGGTAGGACTCTAGTTATGGCCAACAATATATTACTGTATTCCCTAATTTCATTATGAGGACATTTTATCAGTCAAAATAAAATATACTGTGTTGACAAAAATCTTGGCGAGCCTGAATCTTACCGACGCACTTTGTCAGGTTACACAGAGCTATTTAAAGCAGACAAACTATGGGGTTATTTTGGTTCACTCCTTCTGGCAAATTCCTTCTTAGATGGACAAAACCATTTGCCCTGCGGGCGGGGTAGATGTTACTTGTGCAGTCACTAAGTTCACTCTGGTTCTCCACCATCTATGGTAACGGGCCATTTTACTCCTTGTCCCACCCATTTGTTTTTTTAAAATGTTTATTGTGCTTTGATTGTGATTTTATTAAATGGTATTACACCATATTACACTCTCATTGTTTTTTTGGGACCTTACACATCTGCGGAGCCCATCTTATACAGCGTGTTGTTTTGGACTGCATGACCTGATATCCATTTGGGTAGACCTGTGATTTATACTAAGGCGGAGAAGAGGAGCGTGTGGTATTTATATATCTCTATTATTTGAGAAGAGGATCGCCCTCTACAAAGAAGGTGTGTATTATCATATTAGAAGTGCCACTAGAAGACATTCCATTCATCCATAGGACCTCTGGTGTCTGTCAGTGGAGTGCAGCGTGCCCAGTGCTATCCTAAAGTGCGTAATCCAGGAGAGATGTGTGCTGCTAAACCCCCTGGACAATGGGCATGTAAGTCCCATTGGCATTGAGTATATAACTTCCCCCTGGCAACGAGGTTTTAACCATCATTTGTAAGGGACATTTTTTGTGTGTGGGACATAAAATGGTGTCAGTGGCATAACTGTGTGTGGCATAATATGGAATAGGAAATACCGTGTGTGGCATAATGTGTAATGTGCTATATATGTGTTTGTGTGGCATAATGCAAAATGGGAATTATTGTTTGTGTGGATAACTGGAAGCAATTAAAATAAGTATAACTAATGTAACCAAAATAGCTGAATGATATATACATAGCTGCGGGATGTATACTGCTTCCAGATATCCTTATATATATTAGAGATGTGCGGCGCCCACTTTTTCGGGTTTTGGTTTTGGATCTGGATCTCCCTTCGTGTTTTGGATCTGGATTGGTTTTGGCAAAACCACCTTTGTGGGTTTTGGTTTTGGTTTTGGATCTGGATTTTTATGAAAAAATGCTACAAATGGCTAAAATAACAGAATTTGGGCCTGTTTTTGCCCCTAAAGTATATTAACCCCAATAACATTAGTTTCCACTTATTTTGATCACTTCACAGCTTACAAAATTGTTTTCATTTACTGTAGTTGGGCCAAAAGGTTATACCGAGGTAACTGGATGACTGAGCTAAGCAACAGCAGTGGGCATCACATACATGTGGTCCTTACACTTCCAACCTGGCACATCTTGGAAACAGAGTGGCACTGCAGGGGCAGACAGGGTGGCAGTTTAATAAACTATCCCAAAAAAAGAGAAATGCTCCAAAGAGCAAAAAATACAAAGAGGTATCGGCCTTGTCATGACTGGTGGTAGCAGCTTCAGCACTTCTATCAGGTTGCTGATCTCCCACTATTCATCATCCTCCAAAAATGTATTTTTATTTTATTTATTACTTTTATTTATTTTTCTTACTTTACACTGGACACAGCCTGTCACACTGGACACAGCCCCTAGGACACTGGACACTGCCCCTGGACACTGCCCCTGGACACTGTACACAGCCTGTCACCCTGGACACAGCCCCTAGACAATGGACACAGCCTCTGGACACAGCTCCTGTACACTGAACACAGTCGTCACACTGGACACAGCCCCTGGACAATGGACACAGCCTCTGGGCACAGCTCCTGTACACTGGACACAGCCGTCACACTGGACACAGCCTCTGGGCACCGCCCCTGGACACAGCTCCTGTACACTGGACACAGCCTTCACACTGGACACTGCCCCTGGACACTGCCCCTGGACACTGGACACAGCCCGTCATCCTGGAGACAGCCCCTGGACAATGGACACAACCCGTTACCCTGGACACAGCCCCTGGACACAGCTCCTGGACAATGGACACAGCCTCTGGACACCGCCCCGAGACACAGCTCCTGTACACTGGACACAGCCGTCACACTGGACACTGCCCCTGGACACTGGACACAGCTCCTATACACTGGACACAACCCCTGTACACTGGACACAACCCCTGTACACAGCCCCTGTACACTGGACACAGCCCCTGTACACTGGACACAACCCCTGTACACAGCCCCTGTACACTAGACACAACCCCTGTACACAGCCCCTGTACACTGGACACAGCCCCTGTACACTGGACACAGCCCCTGTCACACTGGACACAGGCCCTGTCACACTGGACACAACCCCTGTACACAGCTCCTGTACACTGGACACTGCCCCTGGACACAGCCCCTGGACACTGGACACAGCTCCTGTACACAGCTCCTGTACACTGGACACAACCCCTGTACACTGGACACAGCCCCTGTACACAGCCCCTTTACACTGGACACACCCCTGTACACTGGATACAGCCCCTGTACACAACCCCTGTACACAGCCCCTGTACACTGGACACAGCCCCTGTCACACTGGACACAGGCCCTGTCACACTGGACACAACCCCTGTACACAGCTCCTGTACACTGGACACTGCCCCTGGACACAGCCCCTGGACACTGGACACAGCTCCTGTACACAGCTCCTGTACACTGGACACAACCCCTGTACACTGGACACAGCCCCTGTACATACCTCCCAACTTCTGGCTGTATGAAATAGGGACACTCGCGCGGCGCCCGAAAAGGGGGCGGGCGTATGCAAATGAGGGCGCGGCTTATGCTAATTAGCCGCGACCTCATTTTCATACGAGAATAGACGCTGTGCGCATGCGCACAGCGTCTATTCTACTAGATTGGGGGTCTCCCAACTGTCACCCCCCGCAGCGGGACAATGCCTGCCGCGGGTGGGACAGCGGGACAGGACCCGAAAATCGGGACTGTCCCTCCAAAATCGTGACAGTTGGGAGGTATGCCTGTACACAGCCCCTGTACACTGGACACACCCCTGTACACTGGACACAGCCCCTGTACACTGGACACAGCCCTGGGCCCTGTACACAGCCCCTGTACACTGGACACAGCCCCTGTACACTGGACACAGCCCCTGTACACTGGACACAAACCCTGTACACTGGACACAGACCCTGTCACACTGTACACAGGCCCTGTCACACTGGACACAAGCCCTGTCACACTGAACTCAGCCCCTGTACAGCCCCTTGTACACTGGCCACTGCAGCCCCTGTACACTGGACTTGTGTACAGCAGCCCCTGCAGACCCTAATCGAGTGAGCAGCAGCAAAATAATATATTATTATTATAGCACAGCACACAGCACAGAGCACAACCACCCTCGTCCCTCTCCTATGCTGGAGTAAAGATGGCGGGGCGTGCGTGCGTCTTATATAGAATCCAGATCCCGCGAGAATCCGACAGCGCGATGATGACGCTTTGCCTCATTTTCGGTCCGGAATTTAGGCGGGAACTCCCGAGCCAGCTCGGATCCAGACTCGGATCGCGATATTCGGATCTGTCGGATCCCGGAGATCTGGACCCGCTCATCTCTAATATACAGTATATATATATATATATATATATATATAGAGAGAGAGAGAGAGAGAGAGAGAGAGAGAGAGAGAGAGAGAGAGAGAGAGAGAGAGAGAGAGAGAAAGAGAGAGAGAGAGAGAGATCCCCAATCCGCGCTCAAACCAGCGTGAGCAGTACCTCTGAAGGATCCTCTGTCAGATAAAATCCAGCATATAGATATGAGAAGAAAAGAAAGTTTCAGGAGGCGCTAAGAAACAAGTCAATACAGTCAAGACAAATATTTAATAAATAAAACTGATATAAAATCACATAAAAATCGCCATTAGGGTAAACCAGAAGTATACAGGAATCACATAAACATCTTCTTAATGTATCAGTGTACCGTCCTTTTGAGCAATTTGACGACACGCACGCAGACGGCCCAACATGTTTCGTCATTAACATGACTTCATCAGGGGCAAAGAAATAAGGGTTCAACCATATGCTATCTGTAGTATATCTCCAATTTGGGAATTAAATAGGATTCATGCAGATATGGGGCCGATTTTGCCCATAGGCAAACCCCCAGGAGTGAATGGCTTCAGCGAGTTTCACCCTCACCATGTTGTTTGCTCCAGGAAGGGAGGGCAGGGGGCAGGGGGCAGGCAGAGGGTGGCCGCATAAAAAAGCTGGGCATTCCCCTGAGAACACAGGCATGGTGATGCCTGTTTAGCGCAGGTGGCTGACATCACATGACATCAACGCCCGCCTTAAATTCAGTCTAGACCCACTTACAGATGGAGCGCCTGTCAGCCATCCCACCAGCTCGCCATGGCAATGCTTTTGGTGGAGCTTAGGGTCAGCGAATGGAGATGGCAGGGACGCGAGAGCGTCGTACTCGCGCGTCCCACTAGCTGGGAGGTAGAAAGTGGGGACACGGTGCTTCCCTGCCCGTCTCCACTTCAGGAAGACGAGTAGGTAGCGGGAAATCAGCGGGCAGCAGTGGGTAGTGAGCAGGGAGACGGAGACAGGGCTGCACAGGGCAACTGAGAATAGGATGTGCGTGCGCCCCTTTGCGAGCTCCCCCTTCCTGGCGCAAGGTGATGTACGGTGATGGCGATTGCTTCACCAGAAGCCGCTCTAAAGAAAGCGGTTCCATCTGTATAATACTGAAGGGGAGAAAAGTCATTTGTGCGACCATTGAATGATTTCTCTCCCGTTCAGCCGCATGTAAGGGGATTTGCGCCACGGGGAGCAGGCGTTCCACCAGGTGGTGGCCAGAATTCCCATGGTCGCTAGGCTGCAAACATACGCAGCTTAGCGAATAGGTCTATATCAGAAGCTAGGTGAATATAATTTGCAGAATGATAATGGGTTGCTTTATTACTAAACTAGCCTGATATTACAGTGTGATAGAATGATATTAAAAATGTCACTTTGTTGTTGGTTAGATTTAGCCCCTTAGTTACAGCAATGTTTCATAGTTTGTACTTCAATTGCTTCAGGCCTCTGCAGTAAAAAGAATGTATATACTAGAACCCACCTTCACAGGCTGAATTTATTCTTCATGTGTGCAACCAAATTGATGTTCAACTTTGGGCCGGGGTTGCGATGAAAGAAATTCCCATTGGCCTGAAATAAGATTCCATAGTCTGTGAGCGGGTGGATAATAAGACGTGTGCAGGCGGATAAGAGAGTGCATGCATGCTAAGGGGAACAGAACACATGAAGTTATAGATACACAGACCGCACTGGAGAGAAGATGTATCGCTGTAGAATTATTGACCTGCAATCTACACGTTTCACCATGGATGTGGAAAGCGGGATGATGCCTAACTCGTATCCTAAAAGATGGCAGGATTAAAGCGAGAGAAAGGGGAAAGCCAGCTTCCCTCTGAGGACAACTCATGGTCTACTGCAGTGGTTCTCACTTTAACCTTACACCCGACAGGTCATGTTTTCAGGGGGTGCCGGACAGTGTCCAGACAGTCGGGATCCCGAAAGTCAAAACCCTGACACTCGGGGTCCCGACGGCCACCGGATAATCTCCATCTTGGCGGTTCACGATCCCCATAGAGGGAGAATAGAATAGGTGGCGGGCGTAGCAAGCCACCGTGCCCGCAAGGGGCTTTGTTGCGCTGGCCAGTCAGGATCCGGATTGTCGGAATGGCATACCACACCCATTTGCAGGATTTCGGTCTGATATAAATATTGATCCAGCATAATACATGAGCTCAGCAGTGCATGTTTAAAAACTTCAACAATACATGGCAGTTAGGGGTACTTGGGGACTGGAGATGAGACTCATTGATTAACTGCAGAGGAAAGTGTGATGTTACTTTCCAAAAAGGTGGAACCGGACATTTAATTGTGGCTGCCGGTACGAAGACCTGACATTGGAAGTTCCCGCAGGTGTCCCCAGCCCCCCACTGCCTTCCGTCCCCTGATCCTTGCGAAAGGCTTGGTGACTATGCAAGACCCCAAAGCCGTCCGTAAAGGGGACCTGCACATGCGCATGATAGACCTGTGCATGCACAGAGCCCCAAACATCGGAATGTGCCCAAATTCGTCCCAGTCTGAATTATTCAGAATCACCCACTCAGTGCAGAGAAGCCCAGTAGTCCCCTCATCAGTGTCATGCGACACAGCAATATACAGCACCACTGTAGATCCTAGATACACTGCCAGCACATACAGTATACTATATACATCTTCACATGTATATGTATTTGCGTTACGGCTCCCTGCTGCACTAGATAGTCACTGCTGCAGCCGTCACTGATTATAATGGTAATACCACAGTTGATAGCGGAGGGCATTATAGCATCAAGCGCTGGAAAGGAAAAGAGAGAGTTTCATAAGGCGCCGATATAATAATCTACCTGAAGTCGCTTGCAGAAAAGAATTTAGCATTTCTGTCTGTATAAGCTAAAGAAGACAGAAAGACCAAATTGTCCTTTATTAACCTTATGCACCGGGATGATCCGCTACACAGAGGTTATTGTGAATAACAGTTATTGGAAGCTGGAGGTATGAGCTGGGCTGGAAATGAAAGGTTAGCTGACTGTATTGCAATTGAAAATAATTCCATAGAGTCAGTAGGAGGAGAATATCTCTGATTTATACCATCAGTTAATAACTATCTGACAGGGAAGCAGAGAGTTCCCTCAGCATTCTCTATCTAAAGCCAGCCAGACTCCTCTAAGAATAACAGAAGTTAGTAGAATGGAAGCAGATTGGGACAGAACTACTAACAAAAATATACTTTTCCAGCACGTTGGACTTGGACCGAAGGGACCAACGTAACTTCATTCAGAGGCAAAATTATCTAGATGACTCATTTACTTACTGATGAGTCGCTAATGGGAAAATATAACGAGGCGGCAAAGATTGAGTTGCAGAAGAAAAAAATGAAAACTAATTCTCAAAAGTCTAAAAAATTAACCGAGTGAATTAATAGAGAAAGATGGAAAACAAGTCCAACAATTTACCCAATGTACAGAAGGCCTGATTCAGACCCAATCACACAGCCGCAAATTCGCACATCAGCCAATTATCAATACACTGTGCATGTGTATGGGTGGCAATGCGTGTGCGCGATCGGTGGCGTAACTATAAATTTTGCTCCCCGCTGCCAAAAAGTTTGTGCCCCCCCATGGAATTTAGGTAATATTGGTGAAAAAACACACCTCTATTATAACAATTGTGTGAGGACTGGACCGGGTGAGACTGTCTGTCTGCTCTCTCTCTGCTGGCTTCCCGGCTCCTACCCAGTGTGTTTCCCCTAGCGTGATGACGTCACATGCATAACGGAGAAGCAGAAGAGAGGCAAAGAGAGAGCCCAGCTGCTTCCCCTCTGATGCGTACCAGGCCGCCTCCGCCCACCCGCTCTCCCATCCTGTACACATTAGCCAATAGCCGGCTCTGTGTACAGTTCAATTGAATCAGTGGGGATTTTTGACTGTCTGCATCACGGCCGTGCTCGCACCGTGACTGACTCGTCCTCCAGTGCTTAGTCAGAGGGCAGCAGCAGCATGTTAGTGTACCCAGCGGGTGCCAGTGCCCGAGACCCACACAGATCCTTCTGCCACTTGCTCACCCAAGCGGCAGCGGGGTCTGCCTTACAGCGGTTACGCCACTGTGCACGATGCTGGACAGCGATGAAAACCTGATATGTTTCAATTAAAATCATGAAATTTTAGCACTGCCCCATCCTTTTGCTGTGAGAGGGCAGGGCTTACTAATATCAGGGGGCTTGGGGGGTACTACCCCCCCCCCCCCCTCAGAAAAATCCTGCATTTGCCCCTTACATTCAAAAGAGCTCCTTCTTGAGAATGCTTTGGAAAAATCACAAGGTTAAACACACCTGTCACTCTTCCCCATTTTGAATATTGCCCTTTTTTATTGTGCCAAATGGTTCTGCTGAACACTCATTTTCAGCCTTGTAGAGGAGTTAGGCTTGCATTCGAGCGATGATGGGAGAGAAACGTCTATATCTTTCATTATAGTTTAATATCGAAGCTGAAACAATAAGCCAGTATGATTATGAGGACCTTAAAGAAAAATCTGCAGTACTGAAAGCAGGCAGGAAACCTTTGTTAGCTGCCCTATTTGATTTGTATACGCAACATAATTAAATATAATGAAAAGCATTGTGGTAGCACTTCTACACCTCATGGAATACTGTGTTCTATATTAGTTATAAAGCTTCTCTGAAACGTACCTAAAATTGCTGTCCTAGCACCAGAAAACATTTTAGCCAGATACCTCATCTGCCCTGCTCCATTAGTTAACAATATTACTCCCAAAATGGCCACCGCCTCAAAGGAGACAGTTATTATGGATGCTAGAGGAGGTGGTGGCCATTTTCGGAGTGACATTTTTAACAGGGCAGATGTGACAGACCCCGGCAACCAGTGGCAGAAGGGGAGTCCCTACAATGGGCAGGTACCAGGGATGGGGGAGACAAACTGATTAACTGAAACTTTTTCCAGGGATGAGAGTAGGCACGATGGTCCAGGAAGTGGTAGCAGACTCCATGCATTGAGCAACCTGTTTTTCAGCTCAATGTCTAAAAAAAAAATGTAGCGCCTAGGGCCGGACTGACACTGAAATCCACCACTGGGTATCACATGAATATTGGCCTTGGTTGGTGGTTTATCACTATCCATTTTATCACTTAGTACATCTCCCCCCTGGACTTACAGAAACGTACACACTATCCAATAAGGACATTCCTGATGATAAATCTGTTCATTTAAAAAGGAAGAGCATACCTCCTAACTTTCTCTTCACAGCAAGCGGGACCTACCGAGCAGGAGGTGCATCCAGTCCAAAAAAAGGGGTGGAGCCTCATACAGAGGGGCATGGCCGAGCGCAATGACCCTTATTTTAATTTCTTTGAGGGCATGCCAAGCGCTCTTCCAGCAGCTCAGCTGCCCCAAGCTCCCCTCCCTGCACTGATATATGCTGTGCACTATTAATCAGTGATCAGCGGCTGTTCGGCAGATATGCGCTGATCACCAGGTCCATCAATCATCCGCCCACCTGCCCTCTGGGCACATAGCCTGTTGGTGGAACAGTGTGACAGTGTCCAACGAGAGGTATGAAAGATTGCCTAGCAGATCACATAGATTACTGCACAATTAATTAGTTATTGGGCCTGACTCTTAGGGGGAAATTTACTAAAGGCAATTTGTAAAAAATAGGTGTATTTGTATCCAGAAATACACTTATTTTTGACATTTACTATCTCGAAAATATGGCAATTTGTATTCGTATTGATGTGCTATCAATACAAATAAGAATTGCCGTATTTTCGGGATTGTAAATGTCAAAAATAAGTGTATTACTGGATACAAATACACCTATTTTTTACAAATTTCCTTTAGTAAATTCCCCCCTTAATCTCGTGCTGCTGCTAATACTTAATGTATTTTGTGACTTTATGCTAATGCAAGTATTAGCCCTTACCCAGTGCCGGTGGGCCGCTTCGCACGGGAGGGGGGATGCGGCCGCCGCTTCGCACGGGAGGGGGGACGCGTCACGGGAGGGTGGGTGTTTGAGATGCGGCAAAGGCCGCAGCACTGGGTAGGCTCCAGGAGGGTCTGTGCGGGCGCTACCCCCGCCGCAGAGGGATGCAGACAATGACAAGCACGGGGGGATGCTCCATGGGGGGCGAGGGGGCGGCTCACTTACCTGCTCCCAGCTCCTTCCTGCTGCTCGTCTTCTCAGCCGGAGCTTTGCCGCTGCTCACTATCGCCCTCCAGTGGCCGGCGCCCTAGGCAAATGCCTAAGGCTGCCTAGTGGTGGCGAAGGCCCTGCGCTTACCCTGGGGTTCAGCTGTGCATCTGAATGTTTGAGGACCGAAAAGTCCACTGTGAGTGCCTTTAGATGCTGTAATACAGGTTGTGCACATTTTAAGATGACTCTGGCAGCAAGTAATTCAATACATTCCCACAAACCAAGCCTCTAAACATTGGTGTCAGTGAAATCAGGACCATGTAATGGTATGCGTTCAAAAAGGGGGCGGAGTCATGCAGTGAAAGGGTACTGTGAAACAGTGAAGGGGGCGTGGAAGCACAGTTAAAAAGAGCAGGACAGTTAAAAACAGCTTACTGCTATTAAATACATGATACAGACCACACCCCCTCTTTACATCCCACCCTTACATAGAACAGGCCCCACCCCATTCAGCTAAAGTTTACATTATTATCACAGGGCTCACTGAATTATTATTATTATTAATATTATTGTTATTGTAAAATCGGTCATATTTACAAAAGAAAATACAATCTGGTTCCAAAAAATTAGCACATTAAAGGGGTTGGATCAGATTTGCACAAAAAACGCTCCAAAAAGCCCTTTAATGCATCTAGGTGATAATAAATAATGCACAAAGGTTGTGAAATTTCATATTATTTTAGTAAAAAAGTTAATAAACCGATCTTGTGAACTTAACGAGTGATTTTTTTTTTGCTTTTTAGAATCTCAGCCTGTTACTCAGCCAAGACATCTGAAAGATACAGAATTTTTCTGCATTTACATTCTCAACACCTCTATCTACAGTGCCCGCTGACAAGCCAGCAGCGAGTCAGGAAATAGACGCACAACATGAGCCCATCAAACGTCTGGGCGTCCCCTGCCTGATAATACATACCCAAGCCTACCAATGCCAACATGTTGAGTATCTCATCCTGGCAGCAATTACAGCCACGGTCCAGCTGAACAAGCCTGATGGAAATTCTGAGGCCATTTACAGAATCAGGGAGCCCTGTCGATGGGGAGGCCATCTTCATACACCATCTTCACTGTCTGCATGGCAGGGTGGGCGCAAATGTTGCAGGCTTACAACATGAATTAACCAGCGCTGGGATGATAAATGTCTTTCTATAAAATTTGAAAGGTTTAAAAAATTTTTTTTTTAAACATAAAAATTAATTTGGAACATTTCTCAAACACGTCCCCTTTTGCAGGACAAATCATTTACATAACAGTGGGCTAGATACAGGAGATATAAGTCTTCTCTCAGGCCCAGTATGGAAATGGTTTTTCAGCAGGCAACCGCAGCCTGAACTTACATTGTCATTTTATTCCAAGCACAATTGACTTCCGCATTTCACCGTTTGATGTATAGCAAGCTGTGGACATCCCCAGTGTCACCAGTGGACAACACTAATGAAGAGAACCGGGTTACACTCAGAGAAATCTATGCTTTAACCCTTTCATAAATAGCATGATGCTGTAAATGAGGCTCAGAATGTACTGATAAATGGTGCCCTCTGTGTATATGTTAGCTGTGAGGGACTATTGCACACAGCACTGGGAACCGCTGCAGACAAAACAATCAATGACTGTTATGAGATTTGGCTTTTTCTTATTTTGTGACTTATGTCCAGAGTTGGATTGTCCCACGGGGGTGCAGTGCAGGGGAAACAGTGGCGCCGGGAGGGGGTGCTTTTTGCCCGTTGCAGGGAGCCAGGCAGTGGGAGTAGAGATTGCTGTGTGCTGAGCGGGGGAGAGAGGCAGCTGCAGCCGATGCCTGCCCGCACCCATTGCTAAGTTTTTTCCCTTTTTAGTAAAAAAAACGGGAATGACCACACACCCTCCAGTTGGCCCATTTTCACCGGGCCCCGGTGGCGCTGTCGGCACCCCTTAGGTGAAAAACTCAGTGGATCCCACTGTCCAAGATCTACCACTATGCAGATAAATTTTACATTGTACGGGGGATATTCTCTAAAGTAGAAATGCTGTAAAAACCCTGTTATCTGGGTTTTTACCGCATTTCGGGATGCTCTAAGCATCCCCCGCTGGGTTACTGCGGAGGGGGGCATCGCCAGAAAATCTGACGATGCCCCATAAAAGCCAATGGGCTTCTAACGCGAACCCACCGCCGCCCCGCACGGACCCCCGCCGCCCCTCATCGCCCCCTCTCCCCTCACCTGTGTCTGGGCAGCACAGCTGTGCTGCCCGGACCTGTGACCTCCTCCCTGCACTGATCCTCTTCTGGGTGCAGGGAGGAGGAGAGCCCGGTGCAGCAGCAGCGCCGGGTGTGGGAGGGAGGGGGGAGCCGCCGGGACCTGCTGGGACCGGGCGACTCTCACCGCAAAGGACAGCTCTTAACGCAACGTCCTTTGCCATAATTATCGCATATGTTAGAACATATGCGATAATTATGATTGCGAAGGGGGGCGGAGCTGGGCGGCGACTTTTAGAGAATCTCCCCCTAAATATTTTACTGTACATGGGGCTAGTTTGGGAAAACGGGCATACCTGTTTAAGAAGCAATGGGGTGAAGCAATGGCGCAATGTGGGGTGGCAACAGGCAGCGAGGCAGTGGCGTACCTAGATATTCGTAGACCCATAGCAAAAGTTTGTAAGGGCCCCCTGTTTAGAAAACTGATGGTAGTAAATGTATGTAAAATATATTACTTAGACAGCAAAGATGGGCCCCCTTCACCTCTGGGCCCCATAGCAGCTGCACCCCTTGCACCTATGGTAGTTACACCCTTGCAGCAAGGAACTGGCCAGGCTCTCTACTGCCCTGCTGAGGAGCCTCTGGCCCCTAGAATCAAGAAGCTTCTGGCCACTGACAAACAAGCCCTGATTGACAGGTAATGCTTTTGCTATGATTAGGGTTAGACCAGCTATGGTTAATCATAGAAACATAGAATGTGATGGCTGATAAGAACCACTTGGCCCATCTATGATGACATTCTGAATGTCAAGTTACTGTAGGAGTAAGAGAAAATAAAAGAGTCATTTGAAGAGTAATTTGATCCTGGATTAAACTATACTGTAATACAAGGGGTGAAAGCAATTTTTTTTTGCATGCAGGTTAAATACTGGCTGCTTTTGTGTACAGCCCACACATGCTGGGCAGCTAAAAGTTAGAAATAAGCTACAGCAAGACACGACATTCACAAATATAGTTCTCTATGCACACTTCCCACCTGCAGTGTAACCTCTTTGACCCCCCCCCCTGTTGCCTGACCTGCATGCAATACCTTGGCAACTCCCCGTCGAGAAGCCACCAATCTCCCCGGTGTCTAGTTCAGATACAATACATGTATCGCATGTGATCTCTTTCAATGCATCTGGGATACGATGAATCCTTGGTGCAACAGTGACAAAATTTTGCCGGCTTTAGCTCTGGATAGGTAAAGCTTGGAGGGGACCTCTTTATTGGCGGGTCCCCACTGCCCAGGTACCAGCCATGATGCACATGATACGGCCGGGTGAGCTTACGTAAAAAGTGTCCCCCGGCTGTGGTATGACACTGCGGGCTGTTGGAGGCCGGTGCTGGTTCCAAAATACGGGGGACCCCCTGTATTTTTGGAACCAGGACCTGTCCAACAGTCCTGTGCTGGTTTCAGAAATATGGGGGACCCATACGCTTTTTGTCCCCCGTATTTTTGGAACCCGGTCCGGCTCAACGAGCCCGGGGCTGGTTATTCTCAGGATGGATGACCCCACACCTTTTTTTTTTTTTACACAAAAATTCACATTACCATGTCTCCCAAATCACATATTCTCATGACTAAAATTTGTACATTTTCATGACGTAAAATCGCACCGTATGACATTTTTTTTGCCGTGAATTCGAATCTCATTAAATAGTCAAATTCTTCCAAAAAAACTTGATTTTGAAAAATGTGATAAGGTGCAGTTTTGGAACCTTAATAAAAATTGCATCCCATTAAATGTTATCCTATTTGTTTTCCATAAGATAACTATATAAAGTATTTTTGGTACTAGTTTAGTTTCACGGCGGCAGTATGGCCGCCTGCTACTTCCAGGTTCGGTGCTCGGAAAACTATCTAAAATAAAGTCCATGCCAACGTGAATTGGTTCATACCCCCACTATCCACGTTGGCATGGAGTTGATTTTAGATAGCGTGGCAAACGTAGCGAGCCACCGAGCCCGTAGCGTGGGCGAGCGAAGCGAGCCCCGCAAGCGGACACATATGCTTCTGCGACTGAGACGCTGCCGCCGTGAAACTAAACAAGTACCGTATTTTTTTGGTATGATATTTATATTTTTTGTCTTTTTTATGTTTTGCAGGAAGTGATATTCGTATCCCAAGTCCTTCAAGTATGTGTGAAGTGGCCAGAAGACACATGCTCCAAGGCTTCCAGGACTGGCCAGATGACTCATGCACCAAGGCTTCCAGGACTGGCCAGGCGACTCATGCACCAAGGCTTCCAGGACTGGCCAGACCACTCATGCACCAGGACTGGCCAGACGACACATGCTCCAAGGCTTCCAGGACTGGCCAGACGACTCATGCACCAAGGCTTCCAGGACTGGCCAGACGACTCATGCACCAAGGCTTCCAGGACTGGCCAGATGACACATGCACCAGGACTGGCCAGACGACTCATGCACCAAGGCTTTCAGGACTGGTCAGATGACACATGCACCAGGACTGGCCAGATGACTCATGCACCAAGGCTTCCAGGACTGGCTGGGGAAGTGGCATACTTACCTACTATTGAAAACTAGAAAAAAAGAGATTATAGTAGAATGCAACACAAAGGGTTTAATTCAAGTTTGTTTTTGACAGGGCCAAATTCAGCCCCATTCTGATGGTGTCGGTTCTGCACATGCACATATTTGCGCATGTGCAGACCCCCTGTGCAAACTCCTTCTGCCAGTATCACACCTGCCGAGTCATTTACACGGGTAGGGGAGGGAGAGGGCGGCATCAGGGAAATGATCAGCGTTTTATGGGTTGAATGGTTGATTATCTGATCAGACGTCTCCTCCGAGGCTCTGAGACCCCTTGGCAATGAGCATTAACCACTGAAAATTACCATTTACCCTTGGCAATGAGCAGTAACCCCTGGCAATGAGCATTAACCCATGGCAATGAACATTAAACCTTGGCAATGACCAGCAACCCCTGGCACTGAGCATTAACCCCTGGCAACAAACATTAACTCTTGTTAATGGCCTTTAACCCCTGGCAATGAGCTTTAACCCTTGGCAACGACCATTACCACATGGCAAGGAACATTAACCCCTATCAAAAAGCATTAAACCCTGGCAATGAGCATTCACCTTTGACAATAAGCATTCACCCCTGGCAATGAGCACTGACCCATTGGTGGTATGCAATAGCTGGATTGTACAACATATTGTGTGCACATTGTGAGTACATTGTGTGTCCAAAAATCACCAATTCTGCCGGGGAGTTGAATTGAAAAATTTAAATCTGGACACAATCATGATTGTGGGCAAGTCTTTCTGAGGTATGGCCAGCTTATATCTTATTTGTAGACACAGGAGAATTATTCCTGCCCCCATGTTGATCCCCCTTCCTCCCCCTGATTCTAACCGGGACCTCTAGCATTCTCATTTTGCCTCTGTTATCATCAGTGCACTTAATCACTGAATGTTTTCTCCCAGAAATTAAATTGTAATGACAGGCTCTTTATAACATCACAGTGGTAACGTTTCAAATCATAGGAATTGACTTACTGAAATAACTTTGCTCTACTGTAACTGTCCACTTTATCGCAATGAATGACAGAATTTAACAATTAGTGTCAAATTAAGCGTTTCATTTAGGGGCATTATAGGTTTGGCGCAAGAGTTTTGAAAAAGCAAATTAATGGATATGAGATTAGAGGCTCGGGAAATTACCGCTGCTGACTTGCATAGCCGGAGAGAGTCGCAGTGTGTAGGACAGTAATAAAACATGAAAGTAAATGGCGAGTGAATAAATGATATCAACAAATAATTTAACAAACATGTTGTGAAAAGTTAATGATGTTATTTATTTCAGTAGAAAAAATGTACACTGTCTAGTCCTATCCTATCTTGTGAAGAGCACTTTATAATGAGGAGCTGCACAGCGCTAAGATCACTAACACCATCTCTAGCGATAAAGTTAGTAAAGTTTTATTGCTATTGTCTCATCTCTGTCCCCCCTCTTGTCTGTCACTCTCATCTCTGCCTTCTATTCTGTATGTCTCTCCTCTATCCCTCTCCTCACTCACCTTTTACAATTATCAATGTCCCACTCCCATCTCTCTTATCTCTGCCATTGTTTTGTTCTTTCTCTCCCCTCTGCACCGTCTCTCTCTTCTCTCTCATTACTACCCCCCTGCGTTCCATCCGCCAGCTCTCAGTTTCTGACAGAAATGATGCTGCGGAGGTATATGCCCGCAGAAAGTCAAAATCTTGCATCAGATCCCCGGGAGAAGAGTCAGGTGGAACGCATATGCATTCCAACTGTCAAGCCCGGAAATCTCTTCCATAAAGGAAAGATGGAATAAATAGACAGTGAAAAGTGAGGTCTAGTGCCCCTACCTTCCGCTCAAGGTATAATGTAATGTATGGGACATTATTGAGATTACAGACCGGATTAGACACTCAGGGCGGTATTCAATGTTCTCCGATAGTTGTTTTTTTTTCCGCAGTTTCTTATTTTTTCGCTCTTTTTCTATGTTCGATACTTTTCACCTATTCAAAGTTGGAATTATGGAATGTCGATACGTTTTCGCTAGTTTTTTAATGTTTGTTTGTTTCGCTTAGTTTTCAGTGATAAATTCGCATTGTTCAAGTGATATCTTTCATTTATCGCCTTAGAAAGAGCTCGTTAATTTATCACCTATTCGATGTTTACTTTATGCAGCCTTCTGTACATTTCACAGTGTAATTATCGCCACCTCTTATCGATTTTATTTACATGCGCAATGAAAGTAAAATAACTATTTTATAAATAATAACATAACTGAAATAATGCTTTTTTTCTCCGAATGTTATATAAATCATTTTTAAAGCTGTAACACTTGTAAATAAATATATATTTAATTTATTCGGTAATATATTTCTACATTAACTTTTACCCATGATGCATGACCCATTACCATTAATATTAAATCCAAATTCCTGATGATGTCGCAGTAAAAAAAACGAAACAGGTGACTGCGAGCTAACTGCATCTACGACGCACGTGTCCACAATGACTAAAATCCGCACGTTCGCCAATATATACCTTTTATCGATGGCAGGAAAGCGAAATAGCAACTCCCACCGTTCGCCTCATAGGTGTTTTATCGCAATTACGTGTTACGCGTCACACAAATTTTGAATAGTGGGAAAAAGGTATTAAGCGATACATTAACGCAATGCGAAACAACCGATAACATTTCATTATCGCCATGCGAAGCAGTGACGGTGCACATTGAATACCGCCCTCAGAATGAATGTAATATCAACATATATAATTAAAATTAAAAATACGTACATCTACATTATTATGTAAGTAAATTACACAATATAACATAATAACACAAAATAAAATAATAAGAATAAAGATATTACAATACAGGTTGAGTATTCCGTATCTGGGCATCCCGTATCCGAATTATTCAAAAAAACACTGCTTTCTGATAATTTGACATCTGGATCTTGCCATCAACAACCTCCACCATAATGTCCAAAAAATTAATGGTGCGGGGGTGGTGATTAGAAGTGAAAGTTACATTTAAAAAATTGGAGTTAAGGTGTGAAGCAAAAGAGTTGATGGAAGTAATGTCCCCATCCCAAATAAAAAATAAACCATACATAGAGGACCAAGTTCTCGCCAAAGTCGGACCCCATATTAGTTGGTCCTCCATCTCTCCCATGTATAGGTTTGCATAACTTGGCACGGACCTGGTCCCCATGGCCGTCCCCATAACTTGTAAGTAAAAAGTGTCCAGAAACAAAAAATAATTGTGTTTTGAAATAAATGTGATAGAATTTGTGAGAAAAGAACACATTTCCACTGAGAGATCCCCATCAGGAGTCTCTTTTGAATGCTCTGGATACCCAACTCATGAGGGATGTTCAAATATAAACTTTCCATATCCAATGTGAGGAAGGAATATGAATCCTTCCATTTGATGTTTTCGAGTAAATTCAAAAAGTGTGTAGTGTCTTTAGCGATTGAGATGGGAGCCACAATGCTGCCAGAAGCCGTTTGGGAGGGCTGCTTGTCCTGGAGCCAGGCAGGACACAAAAGACGTGGCAGGAGGGCAGTGCGCCCAGGACAAAGCGGGCAGTGCAGCTCTGTGGCCTGCGCAGCCTGATCTCTGACCTTAGAGAATGGAGGGAAAGAGCAGGTTTGTCTTGATGGTGGTGCACCACAAAAAGAATAAACGACTTAAAATATAACTTTTAATATTTAATTACATAAAAAAGCTGTGAAAATATGACAGACTACACATAACATGAATACAAAGACAAGTGATAATAGTGCAAGTTAAAAACTAGGGCTCATGCGGCGTCCCTTAGCACTTTGGATCCCCTTAATTTACAATGGTAGGTGACGTCTCTTCCCTGTGTGTCGACTGTGTTGCCTGGATTCCACTAGGGCACGGGTGTCAAACACAAGGCCCACGGGCCAAATCTGGCCCGCCATACCTCGTCATGTGGCCCGCGTGAGGAGATAGCATGCAGGGGCAGTGTGTCTAAAACAGGAGTGCTGCGAGCCGCGTCAACGTCCGCGGCCGCCTTACCTGTTCCTCCACTGTCGGCGGCCATGTTCCTGTAGGCACATATGTATGCGGCTACAGAAACATGGCCGCCGGCCTCCACGGCTACGTGGAGGAGGGCCCGGCCGCCTGTTCCCTCTGATGCCCGGCAGTGACAGACACTGGGTGGGGACGTCATGACGATGACGCCGCCTGCCCATGCGTCTGTAGAGAAGTAGGAGCAGGCAGGGAAGCTGGACCGGGAGTCGGGGACAGTGTGGCCTCAGCAAGCAGTGAAGAAAAGCTGGAAGCCGCAGCAGCTGCAGGACAGACGGAGAAACAGTAAGTGAGGATCACACTCACAATAAAAAAAATATATATATCTGCTGTTTCCTGAGGTGTCCCCGTGTATAATAATAATAATGCCATGACACCACAGGCTGCTCCTCCTGTATAATCATTTATGTGTCATGGCATTACTTTTATTGTATTATACAGGGGGAGCAGTCTGTGGTGTCATGGCATTCATTTTATATTATACAGGGGGAGCAGCCTGTGGTGTCATGGCATTATAATTATACAGGGGGACCTACAGATACAACCGGCCCTTTGCCTTTGAGGGTGACCAAACTGCATATGCGGCCCCCGATGAATTTGAGTTTGACACCCCTGCACTAGGGGGACGTGTCAATCACAATTAAAGTTACCTGTCAGTATATGCTGTCTGAATGAGTTGTCTGTATAAATAGTATAGTAACAGTATTAAATAAACTTTATTCAATCTGAAAGTGTGTCATATTGTCTAGTTAGATAGATTTCTTTGTGGATGGACGGTGAGGTGTGGATCACACAATATTGCAGTCTTATTAGCGGTATATGCATATAATGGTGTTGATACCAATTTGCACTGTGTAGCGTATTAGTCCTAAAGTCGGACTGTCACAGTGATTGAAATTCGTGCTGAGGGCAGTAGGCAAAAGATTGCCAGATATATACTGCTCCACTCTTATTAAACTCAAGTGTTGGTGACTGCTCATAAGGTGGACTTGATTTAGTAAGTGCCAGTAACTAGGGGGCAGATATGACCAGCGGATATAAGCGCTAATGTAGCAGAGACCGTACATGTGGATTGTATATTTGATGGGAAAAACCCTTAAGGTCTAAACACAGTAGTACGGGACGGCTATGCCACGCTCTGTTCACCTAATTAAACAGGCAGTGTACTGTAGCAGTATAGTAGTGCATACAGTTGTGTCACCATGCGCGCTAGATCAGGGAATACGGGAAGAACCCTTTTTTCCTTTTGCACGGCTAAGCGGGGTGACTGTCCTCCGTTTGTATCACCTTGAAGGTGCCAGCGGTGTTTACAAACATATAGTCAGTGGAGGTGTGTGGCTAGGAACCCGTGCATCGAGTGCACCAGGGATACGGGTTACACCTCGTAAACCTGCGCCCAAAAGAAAACAGGCAAAATCTGATTAGTTGATGGGGACCTTACATTCATCCCCTTCTCCTCCGCTGGATGCTGGAAAATTATATAGTGTATACACACAGACCGATATCGTTCACAATATCTGTCAATGACATCACCTGCCCGCCTTTGGTGTACATGTAGTTGCTGACTATATTGTCAGGTTGTGCTGCATGCACAGATGACCGGGGGTCAGGGGGGGTTAAAACAAGATAAGACCATGTCACAGGCACAGCCATGTCACAGCTGGACTCTGATTTTCCCTCTGCCGGTGCTGGGACTATGAGATGACATCATCTTCAAGCGACAGTGATCTGGCTCTCCATTTGCCTTTAGCGTGACCCCAAATGGAATGAGCAGCAAATTAGAAGCAAATTGAGAGTATTTTTAGCTTAGCCGAGGGCTGCTAAGCACAAGGCCATATAAGAGCCCTATTTTTTGTGATTGGTTGTTAGCACAGTTGAAGTTAGATTTCTTTGGTTTTGTCATTTGTTGATAGGTGGCTTTCTGTCCTATTAGGTAAGTTGTGGGTGTAGACCATGGAGAAGTATATTAAGGCAGTTCATGAACTTCAGCTTTTTTTGCTTTTTGAATTTCTATTTCCAGCTATAGAAAGCCAGATAATGTAGGCGAGAAGTCGTTACCAGCCAGCGGTCAAAGATGACATAAGTGGTCATTGTGGGGCACTCTCTTTTGACAGTACGAGTGTACCTTTCAACTCTGGGTGGATTATGGGCTGCGGAAGCGTCCATGCTTTGCCAGTGTAAGAAGTGGTGAGTCCTGCATAATGCAGGTTATGCATTTTGGAGGGGGTTGTTCAGTCCCCTACTTTATTTTTGTGGTTATCGGGTTTATTGGCTAGATCTAGTGTTTGCCATACCTCCCAACATTTTAAATTTCCAAGTCAGGACTGCTGCACGCATGCCGTAGTCGTGTGGCAACATTTGGCAACATTTTGTGGGGGGCAGCCTACCAGTCAGGGGGCATAGCCTCAATCCCGCAAGGCCACATCCCAATTTTGCCGCTATATGGTAATGGCCAGCGGCCCTGTGAGCTCCTAGCCACACTCCCAGCCCCTCTGTCTCCGGGAATAGACGCATCTTTATTCATCACTCGCATCTCTTCTCAGCAGCGCAGTGGGTAGCGAGGGACACCCACCTGTCCCCCCCATTCTCACCGCTCGATAATGCAGGCCCCGGGCAGGATGCGGGACTGTCCCAAAAAAACGGGACGTTCCCGCGAAAATCGGTATTGTATGAGTTGGTAGTTACCTTTTAAATCAGGTCGGCTAATACAATAAATACCTGGTGATCTTTAAAATGTAGCAGTTGTCCCTGTCCTTATTTGTAGTGTTAAGCTAGCTTAAAATATAATGTATTTAAGATTAATGCAACACAATTATTGGAACCTTAATGAAAGAAAATTTAACTCTTGTAATTGCAGCTGACTCATAATTCCCAGGTGGACACAGAATAAATAGGTCAGGACTTTAAAGTAAAGTATATTTACAGCATGGATTTCAATTACTACTAAAGTAATGTTTTCCTTCCTTCCTTCCTTCCTTCCTTCCTTCCTTCCTTCCTTCCTTCCTTCCTTCCTTCCTTCCTTCCTTCCTTCCTTCCTTCCTTCCTTCCTTCCTTCCTTCCTTCCTTCCTTCCTTCCTTCCTTCCTTCCTTCCTTCCTTCCCAACTGTTGGATCCACAACCCCATAAAAGTAGGGCACTGGCAGGTTTCTTATCTGCTGTGCCCCTATATTTATATGCATATGTCGGATGTACAAGAAAAGTGATGGGAAAGAATCCTATAAAGCCGACTGTAGACCCGTTGGAATGATATGTCACCTACAGAGGGAGCAGCTCCTGGCGATAGAATCACATTTTGCCATCCGCTGGCTTCTGGCTCCCGATCCCCCCTTGACAACATCATTGGCTGTAGGGACTTAAAAGGGGCTGGGTTACACAGGACGGGGTTGAGCTAAACAGATTGGAGGGACAGAGCTAAATGGGGCAGGGGTGGGGCTACACGGGAGCAGAGCTGGAAGGAAGGAGAGGATGAGCTGTCAGGGACAGATTTTAAGGTAAGTAAAGTGTGATAGAGAGAGTAATACTGTCAGCAACAAGTGAGGGCATTAGTCAGCGCTACTACTGTCGGCAACTGGTGTGGGTGTTATAGGCAGTGCTACTACTGTCAGCAACTGGTGTGGGTGTTAGTTTTATGCAGCGATACTACTGTTAGCAACTGGTGTGGGTGTTACATATAGGCAGCGCTACTACTGTCGGCAACTGGCGTGGGTGTTAGATATATGCAGCACTACTACTGTTGGCAACTGGTGTGGGTGTTATAGGCAGTGCTACTACTGTCAGCAACTGGTGTGGGCGTTAGTCAGCGCTACTACTGTCCACATCTTGTGTGGGTGTTAGATATATGCAGCGCTACTACTGTTAGCAACTGGTGTGGGCGTTACTCAGCACTACTACTGTTGGCAACTGGTGTGGGTGTTATAGGCAGCGCTACTACTGTCAGCAACTGGTGTGGGCGTTAGTCAGCGCTACTACTGTCAGCAACTGGTGTGGGTGTTAGTTATATGCAGCGTTACTACTGTCAGCAACTGGTGTGTGTGTTATGCATCGCTACTACTGTCAGCAACTCGTGTGGGTGTTAGTTATAAGCAGGGCTACTACTGTCAGTATCTGGTGTGGGTGTTATGGAGCCCTACTACTGTCTGCAACTGGTGTGGGCGCTCTCCCTATTTTTACTGTGGTGGTGTGGGTGTCGCCAATTCCCTTTCTGGCACAGTGACACCAAATGGCTAGTTATGGCACTGGTGTAATGTGAATAAGAATGTGCTACTGTGTGGTATCATTTGAAGTGGGGTACCATTGTGTGGCCTTTCCCCTTAAGCTGCCCATACATGGTCCGTTTAACGGATCCGTTCGGGACTTAAATAGTACACATCACATTGCATCGCATGCCTTGTGCATGCAGTGTGCATGCAATGCGATGCAATGTGATGAACAGCTAGTACAAAAAGTATGTGCAGCACTTTTTGTACCGTACTATGAGATGCGCAGGGGCACGCATCTCATAGTACAGAACGGACCGTCTATGGGCAGCTTTACTTGTGAGACCACACGTCTTTTATTTGGTGTGCGCTGTCCCTTTGTAAAGTATGAGAGGGTGCAAATTTAAAGTTTCCAGGAGGCCGCCGGACACCCTAGCACCAGCCCTGCCTATAAGGGCCCTTTGTGTACAATACATTTGCTTTATCTTCTTCCCTCTTACCGACCAGAACTATTAGTGTAGTCAGACATCCTGATGCTCTTCATCTCTCTCCTTACAGAACATGTGTTATTATCTCTCAGGCTGTGGGAATTTACAAAGCAAACTTTGTACAAGCAGAAGCTTTTGGGGAGAGAGGATGTTTGGAAATCTCCTCAGGTAATGAATTATGGATCCAAGAAATGGTGACGGGCGCTGGGGAAGACTCACAGCTGGCATTTCGCCTCTGGCCTGACGCTTCATCTCTGTTAACATCCCTCTACCTCTCACACCTCTCTTTGTATCAGCGCTTACCGGCTGCTATCATTCCCTGAACCTTGTGTGGCTCAGTTACTTGTTACTACATCTCGCCCATCTCTAATCAGAGAATTCCAGTTCAAACACACACGTGTGATAACGAGACATTGGCATGAGAAGGAGGGGGAGGGCTGCCACTGGCCGCGATGCCGGCACCACCGCTCCCCCCATCTGCTTCTGCTGCAGCTGGTCCCAGCCGCTGGTGCTTGCTGGTCTCTGCCACCGCCTTCTAATCCCCACTGCCAGTCCCGACCCCCATCGTCAGACCGCCGTATGCGCAGTAGCTTCTTTGGTACTGCGCATGAACTGGCCCCCAGCCTCTCTGGGCTGTTTCGGCAGCATGCCATAGAAGCCTATGCTCGGTCCCGGGGCTGGCGCATGCGCAATATCATCCTTGAAACCGTGCATGTGCAGAACCCGTTTTTACAGGCCCATAGAGGCATCCCATACTTCCCAATGGGACTGCTTTCGGTGACTGGCAGGTCGGACTTCCAATAAGAAGTCACTGCCAGTAACAGTAAAGTCAGAGCAGTCTCACAGAGTGCATCTCTCTTCACACAGTGGTGGATTTTACCTGGGGGAGGGGGCTGCAGCCCATAGGTTAAAACCGCCACTGCTCCGGGGTCATATATCCAGAAGCCCAGTGACTGCTACTGATCACAAAGGGCACCTCTTATCCAGAGAGCAGCATTGCTATTCGCATATGTTAGTACACAGACATATCTGTAATACTGTAGGTGCAGTTTTCGCAGTGCCCACGGGCCCCTGGGTCCAGAGTACCCAATGAACCCATACATTATATTTACCCCTCCGGAGTCATAAATCACAAAAAAAAATGGCTGATGCGGCCATTTCCGAGTGATTTGCACATGTGACTGGATATGTCCCTGAGAACAAGGAATGGGCACCATGTTCTCAGAGACCTGCACATGCGTAGTAGACTCTGGCATAATATAAGAGTCTACTCGCCGTCAGAGAGGATCGGGCCCGCAGTGGAGGCTGTACGCGGTTCCTCTACTCCAGGGGAGGCCAAACCTGTCCTCAAGATCAACCAAAGGTGCATGTTTTCCAGGCAACTTGTGGATCTATAGAAGGAATGAATGCAGCATGTTTTAAAATGTGACAGTTAGTAATGACTACAGATGTGCACCAGCTAGATGATCTGGGAAATGTGACAGTTAGTAATGACTACAGCAGTGCACCAGCTAGGTGATCTGGGAAATGTGACAGTTAGTAATGACTACAGCTGTGCACCAGCTAGGTGATCTGGGAAATGTGACAGTTAGTAATGACTACAGATGTGCACCAGCTAGGTGATCTGGGAAATGTGACAGTTAGTAATGACTACAGCTGTGCACCAGCTAGGTGATCTGGGAAATGTGACAGCTAGTAATGACTACAGCTGTGCACCAGCTAGGTGATCTGGGAAATGTGACAGTTAGTAATGACTACAGCAGTGCACCAGCTAGGTGATCTGGGAAATGTGACAGTTAGTAATGACTACAGCAGTGCACCAGCTAGGTGATCTGGGAAATGTGACAGTTAGTAATGACTACAGATGTGCACCAGCTAGGTGATCTGGGAAATGTGACAGTTAGTAATGACAACAGATGTGCACCAGCTAGGTGATCTGTGAAATGTGACAGTTAGTAATGACTACAGATGTGCACCAGCTAGGTGATCTGGGAAATGTGACAGTTAGTAATGACTACAGATGTGCACCAGCTAGGTGATCTGGGAAATGTGACAGTTAGTAATGACTACAGATGTGCACCAGCTAGGTGATCTGGGAAATGTGACAGTTAGTAATGACTACAGCAGTGCACCAGCTAGGTAACCTGGAAAACGTGGACCGTTGGTAGATCTCGAGGATCGGTTTGGACACCCCTGCTCTACTCTCTTGATACGCCCCTGCACATATGCCATTATTTTCATTGCGATGTGTGCTGGAATGTATCTTAAAAGGGCACAAAGTGGGGAGTGCCAAACAGCATTGATGCAGATTCAATTCCCATTGTTTGACTTACAAATCCTTTCATGGAGACAAGGATAGAGAAGTGGATCTTCTTTTAACATCTATAGAAGACCTTTGAACCAAAATATACCCAATAATAGTCAATTAACATGTGTCTGCTTCGAGACTTCCGGTTCCGGCGTTATGGAGTAAGGAGCTCCTTCTCCTGGCTCCGTTCACCGCCGCCCTAAGACGCAGTTAATCGGCTCCTAGAGCCTCTAATACCCCACCAGCTCACCTCTGATTCCCTCCGCTAACACCAGGGAGGATGGAGAAATCTCCGCAGCACGGAGGACAGCCGGCGCACTATGCGTCCCAGCCACCCCAGCAAACCCGCGCAGACAGGAGGAGGACGGCGGGGGACATGGCGCCCGCAGATAACGGGGAGAGAGAGCTCCCTGCACAGAAGAAAGTCGCAGGGGGAGATAAGGAGCCCAGGGGCCACGTAAGTCAGAGCTCTGAAGCCCCTGTTACATACAGGGAGGTGGTGGAGGCAATACACGCTGCTATGACCCCCTTGCTCACTAAGGCTGTCGCAGACATAACAGAGCAGATACAGCAGCTATCACACAGAGTCACGGTGAACGAGCAACAACTGGGGGCAGTTACACATGATATTTCTGACATGCAGAGGGACATGAAAAGGCTGAATACTGAAAACTATCAGTTATGGAACAGAGTGGAGGATCTGGAAAACAGATCCCGCAGGAACAACGTCAGGCTGGTGGGCCTGCCCGAATCTGTGAAGGGCCCAGCCCTGGACAACTTCATAAGAAATACGCTGCCTAATATCCTGCAGATCGACGCAGCTTGCAAAGACATGGTGGTAGAAAGAGCACACAGGGTAGGACCACCGCCCACCCCTTCCAGGCCACGCCCCAGAGTTGTGCTTTTTAAATGTTTAAATTACCTCCACAAAGTGGAAATTTGGTCAGCCTCTAGGAGAATTAAAGACCTGATCTGGGAAGGCCATAAGTTGCACATCTTCCAGGACTACTCTGCGGAGTTGTCCAAAGCTCGCAAAGCCTTCTCACCGATATGTTCGCAACTGGCGACTGAAGGTCGAAAATTTGGACTTTTGTACCCTGCTAAACTCCGCGTATATGATGGGACCTCATTTAAGGACTTCACCAACCCCAACGATGCCGCAGCATACCTGAAGGAACTGGCTCATGCTGCAGCTGCAGACATAACGGATGCTGTGCCTTGAAATGACAGCTAATCCTCCCCAGGAGTTTTAGGAACAAAGCACCGACAGCACCATCTCCCACACTTAACCACGGCTCCACTTCCCTCCCCCCCCCCCCCCCCACCTCCTCAGGAAATCTCTCTATACTCAGTAGCGGATATGGACTTTGCCAAGACAAGGTTATATACCTGAACTTCACTGACACATTTAGAGACAAACTCCGTGAAGCTCCCGGCTGAGTGAAAAATTTGACCAAGACACACCTCATGATGAAAGTGCAGGACATACTCCAGCCTTGACTTGCATCCTATCTCTCCCACTTGGAACAGACCAATGGATTTTTGATACTTACACAGGAGTGTGAGAACCATCTGAGATATGTTCTCATCTGAAGCTGACTCTCCCTCCCTTCCTCCCATCCCCCCCCCCTTTACCCCCCCCCCACCTCCTTCCCCCCCCCCTCACCTACCCTCTCCCCCCCCCCACCCCCATCCTCCTTGATTCGGCTAAGGGCGGGTGGACGGAACCAATTGCCGGTTATAGAAATTGTATTAGGAATGTTAAAGTATGACGGAAGTCTAGCCTGGGGAATTTTTCCCTCGAGGCATTATGTCTTTAGGTCTAGTTTACCTAAAATTGTAAGGTTAAGTTGTGTATTGTCTTCGTCTTTTTCTTTTTCTATTTTTCTTCTCACTTCTTTCTCTTTTCTGTCTATTCTCTCTCCCTTCCCAACGCCCCCCCCCTCCCCACCTCAAAACAGCCACTTACCCATGGAAAGTGTGTTACAGTCGTTAGGATAACTAATTACCTTGATACTGGGTCCTTCTAAACAAAATCCGCTACGATGGCGGGTCACGAGATGTCGCTATACAACGCAGTTTGACCATGCCTGATCTGTCCATATGCACGTGGAATGTAGGGGGAATAAATTCCCCTGTGAAACGCAGGAAAATTTTAATGTATTTGACTAAAAATAATGTTGATTTGGCCTTATTACAGGAGACTCATCTGACGGCCCCTGAGACTCAAAAGCTACAGATGCTGGGATGGACGGTGGTGGCGGCGTCACCATTCACATCTAAAGCACGCGGCGTGGTAATATTAGCTAAAAGATCCCTCCCCATGGAAATTGTGAAGACAGTCACTGACGCTGAAGGAAGGTATGTGTTGGCATCTGTCTGCATTGCGGGTAAGACTTACACACTGACAAACATTTATGCCCCCACTCCTTATTCTAAATCCTTTATGAAATCCATAATAGCTATACTTTCCCCGTACATGAACCAAAACCTCATAATAGGCGGAGACCTTAACATAGTCGCCTCTCCCATACTAGACAGGTCAAATACAAAGGCCAAACCCCCTCCCTTACCCAAGATAGGCATACAACTCTTACAAGACTCCTTACAGATCATAGATGTATGGAGGGCACATCATCCGCTGGATAGGGATTATACTTGTTTATCGGCTGCCCATGGGACCCTATCCCGTATAGACTATATCTTCTTGTCTCACACCATCTTCCCCTATTCTACCAGATCGGACATAGGCCCAATAACAATTTCAGATCATGCAATGGTCACCGCACACCTCCATATACCAGACGGCCCTGGGTCAAACAGAGTCTGGAGATTCCCAACCAGATTTGGCAAGTCAGCAAAATTCAGAGATTTACTGCTTAAGGAAATTCAGCAATATATCGCTCAGAGCGCTGAGACAGCTGAACACAACCCTACCCTTTTCTGGATGGCTCTGAAACCAGTAATAAGAGGCTTTATCATTTCCTACACGGCTGCCACAAACAAACATTATTCCACACGATACCGCACACTGCAGAATGAGCTGACTGCAGCCTTTCAAAGTTATAAATCCTCTCCTTCCTCCAGTCTGAAACAGGCATATCTACTGGCTAAGACTCACTTTGAGGAATACCTGGCGGATATGGGCGACAGATATTTATTCACGGTGAATTACAAATTCCACCGGTTCGGAAATAAGACAGGCACCCTGCTATCCAATCTGCTAAAAGGCACACACAAACCCGCAGTAGTACAACCCCTACGCACGGACAATGGCTCCTTGACACAGACCAATGAACAAATAGCCCAAACGATGCATCAATTTTATAAAAAACTATATACATCCTCCCTGTCCCATGAGGAAGCGTCGTGCTCATCCTTAACCAGTGCACTTCGCCTCCCCTCACAAGACTGGGATTCTCTCACATATCCCACATTAACAGAATCAATGTCCAACTCTCTAACTGCGAACATATCAGAAGGAGAAGTAGAAGCAGCGATTAAAGGCTTGAAAGCCAATAAAGCCCCAGGCCCAGATGGGTTCAGTGGAGAATTCTATAAAATACTGTTCCCACTGCTCACCCCAATACTGACAAAATTTTTAAATGCCATGCTCAAAGACCCCACCCCCCCACTACACTTTAATTCGGCAATCTTAAAAATCCTCCCGAAACCCGATAGAGATCTATCACTCCCCAGCTCCTACAGGCCTATATCGCTCCTAAATCTGGATTATAAATTACTAGCTAAAATAATTGCCATGAGACTCAAAATTATCCTCCCCTCGATAATTCACCCCGATCAAACGGGATTCATAGCAGGACGTCACTCAGTAGTGAACGTAAGGAAGGTAATAGCTGCACTGGCGGCGCATGACTCCCCGACTCACCCCACACAAGGAGCAATACTTTCCCTCGACGCCGAAAAGGCATTTGACCTTATAGAATGGCCACACCTATACGAATCCCTCTGCAAATTCCAATTCCCTACCCAGTTCATTAGGCTTATACAACTGCTCTATCACAAACCGCAAACACAAATTGCCTGCAATGGGCACCTCTCAGAACCATTTGAAATAGAAAAAGGGACAAGACAGGGTTGCCCGCTGTCACCAATGTTGTTCGCCATAGCCCTCGAACCATTGGCAATGATGTTGAGAGCGTCCACAGAGTACAAAGGCATGCAAATCGGCAGTGCAGAGCTAAAGATAGCATTGTTTGCCGATGACATGCTTCTTTTTATAGCTAACCCTATAAACTCAATACCAGAGATTCTGAGACTTATAGGAATATTCGGGGCCAGAGCAGGCTACAAAATCAATGTTACTAAATCAGAACTTCTCCCCCTCAATCTTCCACCTGATGTCACCCTAAATATAGAGACTTCCACTCAACTCAAAATAACGCAAACCCATTTTAAATACCTGGGCATACAAGTCCCCCCAAAACATTCCAACATCTACGCCCTAAACTTCTCTAGGATCATTAGCGGTCTTACAACCAAACTAGAGGGTTGGGCGGACCTCCCATTATCATTATTAGGCCGAATTGCAGTGGTGAAGGCTATCGTCTTCCCCAAAATATTCTACATAATGCAGCTCCTCCCATTCTTGATATCCAAAAAAGATAACCAGTCATTAAGAAAAGCGATGATAAAATTTGTTTGGCAGGGAAAAAAACCAAAGATTGCGTTTTCCAAACTCGCAATGTCCAGAGAGGAGGGGGGCACGGGACTACCAGACATCCACTCCTACTCGATAGCTGTCCTTATGAGACATGCAGCAGATTGGCTGCTAGGACAGAGTCAATATACTGACTTAGACTTTGACTGGTGTGTCTTTCGCCCATATTCGCCAGGTGCACTGTTGCATATTAAGAAAAGCCTAATCCCACCAGACATCTTCCACCATCCCCTGTTCCATGACACATACATTGCCTGGATAACACTCAACAAGAAGCTAAAGGAATCCCACGCAGCGACCCCATATATAGCTTTGTGGGGAAATCCATCATTCACTCCATCCTTACAAAACACCAGATTCCTGCAGTGGAGGGAAAAAGGTCTGTCTTCAGCAAATCAAGTGTTTGACCCAGGTGGCGGTTCACTGCTCTCATTCCAGGATCTAAAAGACAAATATTCACTACATAACTCTAACTTCTTTATGTACCTGCAAGTCAGACACTATCTACAAGCATTAAACTTACCCCCCCCCCCCGCGCGCAAACAAGAACAAACACTATTTTGAGAGTTCTAAAAAGATGGGAGAGGCAGCCCTACAGACTCAAACATGTATATTCCCTCATAGTCGACATCCCAGCCACCCCACACATGGTCAAGCTTGCAGACAGATGGCAACAGGATATTGGGGGCACCATCACTGGGGACGCACTGATGGAGGGTGACGAAGGGAGATGTACAAAATGCGGAAAAGTATCGGCTTCCCTTATGCACTGCTTTTGGGACTGCCCCAAGATCAGGAGATTTTGGAACAAAATATTTGCATTCCTAAAATCAAAACTAAATCTTAGCTTAGCTCCTACACCCGCGGCTTGTATATGTCTGAGGTTTACGGGGTGGTTAGATGAGTCTCAACTAGAGGACCTTGGCCCGCTACTCACTATACTTTTCACTATTTCGAAAAAACTAATCCTCAAGCATTGGACGGTCAGGTCTGGCCCGCTAATAAGCGATTTGCACAGAATGACCCTGCAGCAAATGTACTATGACCGCAAATACCTCTATTCAACCTATAACAAAGGAGACTCAAGATTTCGCAAGAAGTGGGGATATTACATCTCCACTCTAGATACAGACACACAAACAAAAATCTACCAATTCTCCGACCACCAGGAATGGTCCCTGCTTAGACACACCACACAGCAACTATTGAATTTCAGATAGTTCAGGCAGGGTAGTTAAATGATTAGAAGAGTTCATAAATCACATCTGGAATAGCACTGTTGGTAATTGTCCTTCGATGTAATCTCCATCACAGTGGAGACTAGGTTACGCTCGTTGACCCCCCCCCCCCCCCCACAGGGGAAAATTGATAGACACAGTATCAAGCCCGATATAACAAACACACTAGATATCTTATACCCTCCCCCCCCCCCTGACTACCTACCCCGCCTCCCCTTCTTTCTTTTTCTTCTCCCTAACCACTTAAACTTTCTCTCTTCTCTATACTTAGTTGTTAAGTTAGTAGTCACTGACAGGTAGATAGGTAGAAGGGCAAGCACGGTTAATATATTCACATGTGGAAAGCGAAATGTTAAAATCACGAAGAAATGGTCATGATAGCCCTCTGGAATCTAGCTCTAGAAGTGAGCTCTTCTTTTTCCAGGAACATTCCCAAACACATCCGAAGGTTCATGACCCGAACAGTCCTCACACTTTCCATTGGTTGCATTTAGTGAACCCCCACCGTGTATGACTTAAGGAATTAATTCACTCTTCACTACCAATTTATTGTACTACAATTCATTGTACTACTTATTGTATTACCTTTATTGAAAATCAATAAAATTGTTTATTCAAAAAAAAAAAAAAAAAAAAAAACATGTGTCTGCTTCATTAGCATTTGGTTTTATTTAAAACACATATTAAAAACATAAGAACCTTACATCGCACACACACACATATACTGTATATATATATATATATATATATATATATATATATATATATATATATATATATATATTGCATCTGCTGCGGGTAAGATGTCACACCTCACTGTCTCCTCGCTGACAGCTCGTTGAGCCCCACTCTGACACAGAAACAGAATCATTTTCTTTCTGTGACAGGAAAAAGTGAGAATGTCCACATGATGCCTGTCTACATTTTCCCAATGTCTTCACCATAGCTGTCAACACTGTAGAGCCAACGTTATGAATAGATATTCAGTACCTTATAAAGCAATCGCTTTGTTTTCCCCTGATAAATGACCAAACTACAATGTACAGTCATGGCGGGGCATGTGTCTATAAGTTATTTCCTGATTTTTTTATTTGGTTATATTGAGCCAGGTGTTTCAAGCTTCAAAAAGTGGTACAATGGAGAGTAAAATAAGCCAGCCAATCAGCTCCTACCTGTCATGTTACAGGCTGGGTTTGAAAAAATGACAGGAAGGAGCTGATTGGCTGGCTGTTTATCACTCTCTATCTTATTACTTTCTGAAGCTTGATACATCTGGCCCAATGGGAGGTATTATTCAGCTACAGGTCACTATATAATAGGTCCCACGTGCTTGTGTTCTGACATCTAACTTCCTCTCCTAGGTTATTTTGGATGAGAGACTAATTAGGTTGAAACATACTATGATGGGAGTTTTATTTCACATGGGATGTTGTTATGGATAATAGATAGTATCTGATTCAGGGCTGCCATCACAAATCGTGGGGCCCGGGACTGACCAAATGGGCAGGGCCCCACATAGCAGAGCCGGTGGTCACTATTGGCTTGTCCACCTTCCTGCCAGAGACGCTGACAGAGCCACCAGCATTATGAATAAGGCTCCTGATTGGCTGCCCTATGAAAGCCCAGGCTCCTTATTGGCTGCCAATCTGGAAGCTCCTATTGGCTGGCAACTAGTGCTGCTGTTACATTCATAATTTGCTAGTGCTGCTTTCCACAGTCCGCATCTCTGGCAGCATGGTACTAACCGCAATGCTGCCATATGGGCCCCTGGGACCAGAAGGGCCCGGGACTCCAGTACCCCTCCTGTTGGCAGCCCTGATCTGATTGGTTGACCATAGCAACTCCCATCTTAGTAAATTCCCACCATAATAATCAACCAGATTATACATCTTATTTATTTAGCGCCTTCCAGAAGATAAAATCTGATTGGTTGCCCATAGCAACATATCAATGGAACGCCAATCATAGTAAATGTACAAAAAGAAGTAAACAAAATGAACACAGAACTATTTGTACTTGCATGCTTCCCTTTATACAAAGGCGACCGAGTTCTGTGCCTCGTGGTCTTGATGCTTTTGCTAATTTTGTGGAAAATGTATTATTACACATCCTTTCAATTATAATTAATGTAAAGTTTACCTCCTAATCATAATTAAATTTTATCTTGAAATATATCTAATTACAACTCATTATACATTTCTATTAGCTCGAAATGGTTACTAATTGGCATAATTAAATCTTTCTAGTTTTAAATAATATATAATGTTCCCAATTCAGACCTGCACTTGCAGCCTAGCGAACAGATAAACGCCTCCTGCTGGGCGAGTGAACGCCCCCCCCTTCTCCGAGCAAATGGCCACATTTGCATGCGTATAGATTTGTGCGCTTACACATACATTTAAATGCTTTTTTTCCCTAGGTCTAGGCTAACTTTTATCTCTGACAGTCGTGGCCGAATTCGGGGCAGGGGTTGATGTCATGTGACATCAGCCGTCTGCCCCGACACATCAGCCGTTTGCCCCGTCTTTCTGGCCGCACCCACCGTTTATTGTGGGCGTTCCTCTTCTCCAGCACACTATCGCCATGTGTGCAATATAATTCCAGAGATACCTCCATGTGTGCTGTATAAATCCCCAAACCGAAAAGTGTCCAGTGCACATCTCCAATTATATCTATATATGCACTCATTACTCACTGACACGTTTTAAAAGATCCACAGGTGGAGCTAATTACTTCACTTGTGATTCTGTGAGGAGACCTGGAAAACGTTAACTGTTGGTAACTCTCGAGGACTGGAGTTGGCTACCCCAGGTCTATAATATAGGCTGTATCAATTATTTAAATACTATAAATAAGTGGCCAGGAAAAGGTTGAACATACCATAGTGAATAAATATTTCAAACATAATAGAACCAGTACTGCACTTTCTAAGTTCACATTCTCCCACCTCATGGTAAGGCTTCTGTTTTTTCTTCCTGGCAGCTGCTCTCTGATCCAGTGCACTGATTGAGGACTCAATCCCCATATACAAAAATCTTGGTAGAGGCTGCTACCACTGGGCATGTGCAGCAGTTTGGCTCTGTCCCATACACTGCATGATGTTGCTGCAGCTCAAGCAATCCTATTATATAACATTGCTATTGTTGTGACATTTTCAGCAACATCCCATTTAGTGGGGGGTTCCCGGGCAACCGGAAACCCCCCTCCCCCCCATCCTGTGTTTGCCTATGCTGCCAACTATGGTCCGTTATTAAGGGATCCAACTAGGCAGTTCTGGACACAGCAGCGGATCACAGAAGCCATCAGGAGGTGTCTATTTACTAAAGATGAGCAGTTCAGATTCCGTGGAATCCGAACCGCTCCAAACACTGCCCCTTCGAGCCCGCCACGAGCCGCCCTTTTGAGTTTTCGACTTAGCTCAGAAATCCGAGCATGGCCGAGTGGCGAAGTCTCGCGTTGGATTCTCATGAGATGGTGTCCGGAGAATTCAGCGTCATTTAGTTGCACGCTTGTAAGCTGCCGTGTAGTCAGTCTCTGTGGGGTGTGTTATTTGCCTGGCAGCGGTCTGAGTCAGATGGGGGTGTACTGGGCTGGCAGTGGTCTGTGGCAGAGGGGTCTGTGCAGACGCAGAGGGTTGTTGTTGTGCATCAGAGGGGAGTGTTGTGCAGTGCAGAGGGGTTTGTGATGGATATTGTACTGGTCAGTGGTCATGTGTTAGGCAGGCAGTGTCAGTGCGCAGAGGGCAGAGGCTGTCAGTTAGTGTAGTGGAGTACAGTACACAGGCAGGCTGTCAATCAGCCTTTCATTTTTTATTTATTTTTTCATTGTGGTGTGTGGTGTGTCGTGTGTTGCACTGCAATCCAATACACCATATACTATACTGTCAGAAGTTCCGTGTGTGAAACACACGCAATGCTGCATCCTTTGTGGTACCACGACTGACGTCACATACGGCAGTCCTTCTCATGCGAATGGGCAGGTCAAATAGGCAAGAAGAAGAAGTTTGGTAAATGTCTGAATCAGTCCTTTAAAGTTTCTCTGGTCCCTTCTGCAACCAGGAGAAGTGTTTAACACTACGCCCATTAAATGTGACAGATCAAACGAAAGGATGGCTAAGTTGGAGGTCACTTTCTATTGATTTACCCATTTGTTTTGGGATGAACAATTCTTTTCACAGTGAAATAACAATTACCATATACCACGAAGAGCACAAAGACTCAGATTCCTGCAAATCAAGCAGTAAATAACTTCCCATTCACTGCCACTGGACATAAAGGAATCCATTGTGGCTTTAAACATGTCATTTACAGATTACAATGACCTCACTTCCACCAACACAGGCATATCCAAGTATACGCAAGGTCTATGATATTATACAAAGGGTCTTGTCAGAAAGAGCTGTTTGCATTTGGAACACTATAATTACGTCTTAATTACAAGACTACTATAATATGCCACTTTAGAACGAAACTGAAACAATTAATGTTCCTGGACAAAAGTACTCTTTATTGAGGACTTGTTCTACAGTTACTGTATATTTATCCTAAGCTGCTTGAATAGGCCTTCGCTATATACTGTGTGCTTCTAAAATGTGCTGCTGAAAGGGGCAAATATAAGGGTATGTGTGCCCCCAGCCCCTGTATTGGCTACCCCTGCTATCCAAATTTATTATGTTCATGGTTTGATCATTAGCCCTCGTTTTGGCGATTGGTAGATTGTCCTAGCCATTCACATGCTACTGATGATGGTGTACATTACATTAGAGGGGAAATATTTAGAAAATAATAGCAATATCAGATTGAAAGTAATGAAACATGCACCCAAGTGCCGCCCCTCTAATGTGATGTCCCTAGGCATGTGGCTCCGATACCGAATGGGAAATTCGCCACTGGCTGCTGCCCAGAAGATTCCTTTAGCCCAGCGCACATTAGACAGACTGTATATGATCACCCCGCCATGGGGTGTCCCTGGTGGGGCATGTCTGCAACATTGGGGGGGGGGGGGGAGGTGTCCCACTTCTACCCCCATTTAACTGCATGTACAGTACATCAGTAATGGGCGCATGCTGTTTCTGCCCAGACCAACAATGCATTGACGTAACCCTTCAGCCTCCCAGTGGTTGGGGCAATGAAGCCTTCGTCATTACACCGGTAAAGAGACCCAAACCCGGCTGTCCCACTGAAATCGATATTTTAGGAGATAAGCAATCCCTCGGAGTCACTATAATATCCACAAGCACCCCTAAAACAATGAACAATATGGTGCTGCCCAGAAGTTACACATTGCTCAGAATACCATACAGTCCAGTGGCGGCTCTTACCTCTGTGTAGAAGGGGGGCTGCTGTAATACCACCCCCCTCTCTGCTGCCGCCGCTGCTGGACCCTACCGCCGGTGGCCGCTGGTCTCCACCACCACCACCACTGCCTGCTGTTCCCTGCTGCAGGTGCTGACCCCCGTCGCAGTCACATGACCAGTGCATGCACAGTAGCTTCTGAAGTACTGCGCATGTGCTGGCCCCCAGCCTCTATGGGTTGCGAAGGGGAGCAGTCCATAGAAGCATTTCATGGGTCCGGCGCATGCGCAGTATTGTCCTCTGTACTGCACATGCGCAAAACACGTTTTTATGGGATGCCACTGCAGCAGCCCATAGAGGCTTCCCAGAGGGAGGGAATGCCCCCCAATAGGACTGCCTTGGGTGACTGGCAGGTCTGACTTCCAATAGGAAGCCACTGACAGTCACAGAGAAGCCAATGCAGTCTCACAGATTGCATCTGGCTTCACACAGTGGCAGATTTTACCTAGGGGAGCTGCAGCCCATAGGTAACAACCGCCACTGGTAGACAGACATTTTTAAATTCTGGGCATTCAAAAATAATATAATAAGAAGCAGACCATGTACTGTACATGCAAACCAAAACTCCCATTTGCTCCATGAGGAACCACTGAAACATTGTTCCTTTCTGACCATGACTAGGCCACAAACACAACGCCTTGGTGAGATGTCAATAAATACTGCCTGGTAGTTTATTACACAGCTACATCTGTTCTATTGCTCAGGCACCTAATATGTTATGTTCCAACAGCCAGGTCATAAGAAGCATCCACAAAGGTGTCCAACCTGCCTTACTCAGCACTGCCCCCAGTGGCAGTAAACTGACTGCAGATTCCAGACCCAACAATTAGTTTGTGACAAGCAGAAAGAATGGGTGCCTGGCCATGGCTGTTCTCTATATACAACCAGAGAAGAACTTTCTACACACAATGCCTAGTTTGCTTTCATTCTCTTCTATGGCATTGTCAGTACCTTAGCTGTGATCATTAGAACTGTTCAGTATGTCCTAAGAAGTCTATATAGGTCGTGAGGAATATCTTATTGCATGTTTACATCACTTATTTACCTGCTTTAATATGATATATTTTGTACAATTGTTTAGGTTTGCCAGTGGCGGCTGCAGCTCATCGTATATTAACTATGTTACTGTTGTGTACAAGGGTGGGTCAATACATAAGGTAATAAAACCTCGCAATTTGTAGTTATTCAACTCATACTCAATAGAAGGGTCTTGGTACATTTTATATCAGGATTATGACCATTGAGATAGAGATACTGTAGATAGATAGATAGATAGATAGATAGATAGATAGATAGATAGATATGATGGATGGTGTAATGGTTAGCATTAATGCCTCTCAGCACTGAGATCTTGGGTCCAATTCCCGCTATGGCCCTCACTGTGTGGAGTTTGTATATTCTCACCGTGATTGTTTTGGGTTCCTCCGAGTACTCAGGTTTCCTCTCACAATCCAAAAATATAGTGGTAAGTTAATTGTCTCCCAACACAAATGAACCCTGGTGTGTAAGTGTGTGTGTGTGTGTGTGTGTGTGTGCGCGTGTGTGTGTGTGTGTGTGTGTGTGCGTGTACATGGGTTATAGGGCCAAGTGGTTCTCATCTTCTATCAAACTCTAATTTTACTACGATGGGAGTTCCATTTCATATATAATGTTGCTATGGGCAACCAATAAGAATCTACTTATTTTTTTAGCACATTCTAAAAGGTTAGTAAATTTGCCCCTATGTTTCTAAATAAAATATGTATACAGCTCATGTAAAACAGGAACACTAATAGGTATGGAAATATATTCCCAGGTGCAACCAAGATGAACAATTAAATCAGTATTATTACATCAGTATTAAGGAATCAACATACAGTAATATTGTTGGTTGTACAGTATTTTATTTTGTTATCGTTATTTGGTTTCTTTCTACTTTATCTTTTTTTAGTTTTTTCTCTCTTCTTGTACAAAATGTCAATGATCTTGATGATGTACTTCAGCATGTATCACCCAGTTATAGGGTAATTATTATTTCCTTTCATGGATCTCTTACTTACAGATGGAGTCGGCCTCTTCATTGCAGGGGCTGGCAAAAGTATCGTCAGCCCCCGCCAGCGGCCGGCTCCCACCAATACACACACAAGACGCTCGCATGATGCGTACCAATGGAGCTTGCCCCGGGTCCCCACCGCCTCCCCCTCGCCACCCCCTAACCCTGCCCATCTCCCTGAAGCGGAGACGGGCAGGAACCCGCAGCGTCGCTGTCGAAAGACTGGGACGAGCGTGCATGCGAAACGTGCGTCCCAGTTCAGTGTAGCCCCTGTCCGCTGGCGCTTGCCAGAGGGGAGGCTCTGGTGAGCCCCGGCAAAGGATGACAGGGGCTCCATCTGTACCTAATTCTTGACCACCTATCAGCAGCCTCCATCCATTGTTATCATTTTTCCTTTAACATCCTCAATTTTATTACCATCAAACTGTACGCCTTTCCCCATGCTCTATAGTGTATATAGCATAGCTTCCTCAGCTTCACAGCTACTGTATTATTTCCCATAATCCTTTCTGGTCTCGTTGGCCAGGCTAGACCTGACAGCCTTGGCACCTTCTGAGAGTATACATTTATATAACGAAGACGCAATCAAGCAAAATCCATTTTAAAATAAATGTATTAAATATTAAAAGTTTCAAAGTATAATTAAACTTTTTTACTCTGTATTATACATTCCTATAGAAGGACCAAGCTGGTGGTCGCCTCCTGACTCACAAAGAGTCATCTTTCAGCACTCAGGAGATAAAAAAACTCCTGTGGCGGAAACCTCTGGGGACCCGTGGCTGAAGGACTACCCGTCACTCTAGACATTAGGAGACTATGCAGAGTTACATTAACAAACGTAATTCTATACTGTGTGGTCATTGCAGATTTACATACTGTATACATAATACCCTAATAGCTAACATTGGCTGACGTCATTAATATCACTTCTGTCCACATTTCCTGATATTACCCAATTCACATTCCTCACAAAGCTGCGCAATTTCTGGAAGAGGATGGCCACCGGGAGACCGGGCCATTTCCCGATTTCCGGATTTGGACGATTTTCCCCCTGACCGGGCCGCCGCTATCTCCCCTGGCCGTGCCGCTTCCCACAAGTGGGAAGACTGGGTGCGAACTGCTGTAACGCGCAGTCATGCTGAATTGTATCTGTCCACAGCAGCAGCCAACCAGCAGGCTTACGTTGTGTACGCCCTGTGTTCCAAACCTCGCCCTGCTTTCCAATCAGATGTGAGAGTGTTCTGTTTCCGCCGGGATGCACTGATCACTTGTAGTGTGATTTGGAGACTATCCGCAGCACGGTCGGGAGAGCTGGGGAGCTAGTGCCAAATTGCAAGTAAATCAGTATATGTAAATGTCTGTAGTGTAATGCCAATAGTATCTTGTGCATAGCTCTGTGAGCGTGCTAGTGATGTCTGTCTCAGCTGTATATTTGTATGAATGGCAAAGTCATGACACACATGTGCTGGGGATGGTGTACATGTCAGTGTCATTTAGCAACACATACACATAGCTGTCAGTTATCTAGGGGAAATTCCGTAATGATTCAAGGATATGTACTTGCAAACGCGTCCACTCTGTATAAGGGGTAAGGGGACAGATGTGTATTACATGATAGGTGTACAAAAGGAAGAGCTGGTATTATAGAGATGGTAAGGGGACAGATGTGTATGATATGAGAGGTGTATAATAGGAGGTGCTGGTATTATAGAGATGGCAAGGGGATAGATGTGTATTACATGGTAGGTGTATAATAGGGAGTGCTGGTATTATAGAGATGGTAAGGGTACAGATGTGTATTACATGATAGGTGTATAATAGGTGGTGCTGGTATTATAGAGATGGTAAGGGGACAGATGTGTATTACATGATAGGTGTATAATAGGAGGTGCTGATATTATAGAGATGGTAAGGGGACAGATGTGTATTACATGGTAGGTGTATAATAGGAGGTGCTGGTATAATAGAGATGGTAAGGGGACAGATGTGTATTACATGATAGGTGTATAATAGGAGGTGCTGGTATTATAGAGATGGTAAGGGGACAGATGTGTATTACATGATAGGTGTATAATAGGGAGTGCTGGTATTAAAGAGATGGTAACGGGACAGATGTGTATTACATGATAGGTGTATAATAGGGAGTGCTGGTATTATACAGATGGTAAGGGGACAGATGTGTATTACATGATAGGTGTATAATAGGGAGCGCTGGTATTATAGAGATGGTAAGGGGACAGATGTGTATTACATGATAGCTATATAATAGGAGGTGCTGGTATTATAGAGATGGTAAGGGGACAGATGTGTATTACATGATAGGTATATAATAGGAGGTGCTGGTATTATAGAGATGGTAAGGGGACATGTGTATTACATGATAGGTATATAATAGGAGGTGCTGGTATTATAGAGATGGTGAGGGGACAGATGTGTATTACATGATAGGTGTATAATAGGGAGTGCTGGTATTATAGAGATAGTAAGGTGAAAGATGTGTATTACAGGATAGGTGTATAATAGGGAGTGCTGGTATTATAGAGATGGTAAGGGGACAGCTGTGTATTACATGATAGGTGTATAATAGGAGGCGCTGGTATTATAGAGATGGTAAGGGGACAGATGTGTATTACATGATAGGTGTATAATAGGAAGTGCTGGTATTATAGAGATGGTAAGGGGACAGATGTGTATTACATGATAGGTGTATAATAGGGAGCGCTGGTATTATAGAGATGGTAAGGGGACAGATGTGTATTACATGACAGGTGTATAATAGGAGGCGCTGGTATCACAGAGATGGTAAGGGGATAGATGTGTATTACATGATAGGTGTATAATAGGAAGTGCTGGTATTATAGTGATGGTAAGGGGACAGATGTGTATTACATAGTAGGTATACAGTATAATAGGAGGTGCTGGTATTATAGAGATGGTAAGGGGACAGATGTGTATTACATGATAGGTGTGTAATAGGAGGTGCTGGTATTATAGAGATGGTAAGGGGACAGATGTGTATTACATGATAGGTGTATAATAGGGAGTGCTGGTATTATGGAGATGGTAAGGGGACAGATGTGTATTACATGATAGGTAGATAATAGGGAGTGCTGGTATTATAGAGATGGTAAGGGGCAGATGTGTATTACATTATAGGTGTATAATAGGAAGTGCTGGTATTATAGAGATGGTAAGGGGACAGATGTGTATTACATTATAGGTGTATAATAGGAAGTGCTGGTATTATAGAGATGGTAAGGGGACAGATGTGTATTACATGATAGGTGTATAACAGGGAGCGCTGGTATTATAGAGATGGTAAGGGGACAGATGTGTATTACATGTTTGGTGTATAACAGGGAGCGCTGGTATTATAGAGATGGTAAGGGGACAGATGTGTATTACATGATAGGTGTATAACAGGGAGTGCTGGTATTATAGAGATGGTAAGGGGACAGCTGTGTATTACATGATAGGTGTATAATAGGAAGTGCTGGTATTATAGAGATGGTAAGGGGATAGATGTGTATTACATGACAGGTGTATAATAGGGAGCGCTGGTATTATAGAGATGGTAAGGGGACAGATGTGTATTACATGTTTGGTGTATAACAGGGAGCGCTGGTATTATAGAGATGGTAAGGGGACAGATGTGTATTACATGGTAGGTGTATAATAGGGAGCGCTGGTATTATAGAGATGGTAAGGGGACAGATGTGTATTACATGATAGGTGTATAATAGGGAGTGCTGGTATTATAGAGATGGTAAGGGGACAGGTGTGTATTACATGGTAGGTGTATAATAGGGAGTACTGGTATTATAGAGATGGTGAGGGGACAGATGTGTATTACAAGGTAGGTGTATAATAGGGAGTGCTGGTATTATATAGATGGTAAGGGGACAGATGTGTATTACATGATAGGTGTATAACAGGGAGCGCTGGTATTATAGAGATGGTAAGGGGACAGATGTGTATTACATGTTTGGTGTATAACAGGGAGCGCTGGTATTATAGAGATGGTAAGGGGACAGATGTGTATTACATGATAGGTGTGTAATAGGGAGTGCTGGTACTATAGAGATGGTGAGGGGACAGATATGTATTACATGATAGGTATATAATAGGAGGTGCTGGTATTATAGAGATAATAAGGGGACAGAGGTGTATTACATGATAGGTGTATAATAGGAAGTGCTGGTATTATAGAGATAATAAGGGGACAGAGGTGTATTACATGATAGGTGTATAATAGGAAGTGCTGGTATTATAGAGATAGTAAGGGGATATATGTGTATTACATAATAGGTGTATAATAGGAGATGCTGGTATTATAGAGATGGTAAGGGGACAGAGGTGTATTACATGATAGGCAGTGACGTGCGGTGAGGTCATTGCCTGGGGAGGCACTGACCTCACCACCACCACCGGACCCCCCGACCCCCCCCCCCCCCCGGCGGTGCTACATATGCAGCGGCCGCCGGTATATGCGACCCCCCCTCCCTTCCCACCACCGGGGATAGTGTTTCAAAGCCAATGTTTCAAGGCCATGTGGCCCCTTTATAACATTTTTTTTTCTTAAATATTAAGACTGACATTTTTGTGGCCACTCAAAAAGGGGCATGTCCTTCACATTATGCCACACGGAATAAGCCAAAATTCACATGCAATGATTAAAAATTTACACATGGAATAAGCCAAATTCACATGAACTGAGCCAAAATTCACATTATAAGCCACATGGATTGCTTAAAAATTCAAATGATGCCACACAGAATTCACATTATGCTGTGCAAAAGGAACAAAATCCACAATATGCTGCGCAGTAGAAGCCAAAGTTAACATTATGCCACATGGAGTGGGCCACAATGCATTGACCGTGTCGGCGGGGACGCAGGGACAGTGTCGGCGAGGATGCGGGGACAGCGTAGTTGGAGAGAGACGCAGGGACAGAGATGGCAGGGAGAGTCGCAGGGACAGTGTCGGTGGGGATGCAGGGACAGCGTAGTTGGAGAGAGATGCAGGGACAGTGACGGCGGGGTGACACAGGGTGCTAGGGCGGGATAGAGAGGCAGGCGCTAGGGAAGGATAGAGAGACATAGGGCACTAGCAAGGGTAGAGACATACGCAGAGTGCCAGGGAGGGCAGAGAGACGCAGGGTGCTAGGGACCACAGAGACGCAGGGCGCTAGGGAGGACAGAGATATGCAGGGTGCCAGGGAGGAGAGAGACGCAGGGCGCTAGGGAGGACAGAGAGATGCAGGGCGCTAGGGAGGACAGAGACGCAGGGCGCTGGGGAGGGCAGAGAGATGCAGGGCGCTAGAGAGATGTAGGGTGCTAGGGAGGACAGAGTTATACAGGTTGTGGTGGAAGCTGGGGAAAGGGGAAATTGGCTGGTACTGAATTAGGATGAGGAGTGCTGTGTGTTAGAGGAGAGCCAGGGCAGACTAGGTGGGAGTTGGGGACAGCAGGAGTAGGCTGGCACAGAACATAAAAAAGCTGGGTAATGCCCCACTCATTAAAGAGAGTGAGGGGACTGTCACTGCTGTGATGCTGACACATCCCTTGTAGCAGCAGGGAAGGTAGTAGGAGGGGAACGTACAATAGAGGGGTCGCAGCCATGTGTATACCTGGTCTTGCAGGGGCTGGGGTGGCTGTCATAGATGTGGCCGTCTCAGAACTCTCACTCTCCCCCAGCCCAGCGCAACCCAGCCCAGCGCAGCTCAGCCCGACTCACGCGGCTGCCGCCGCCGCTGCTGCTATCCCCTCCGGCAGCGGCAGGCATTTGAAATATGGCTGAGGGCTCCAGTTCATGAGCCAATCGGTGCTCGCGTCCCGGCAGCCAAATACCGTGGCTGCCGGAACAGTTTTGATTGACTGGTGGACGGTGCCGCATACTGACTGGGATGGGGGAAGCCTGTGCTGCGCACAGGAATGTGAGTGATTTGAAGTGACCGACGACGACGGCCCAAGACACTGAGTGGCCGGGGGGCACATGGACTCACCTGTCCTCGGCGGTGGCGGTGAGTGACATCTTCTTCTTTCTCCCTCTTCTTTCTCCCTGCAGGCGCCGGCCGAACTCCCCGCTGCCCGCGCTGCTGCATGTGTGATTGGACAGCGGATCCAGCACTGGATCTGCTGGCCCAATCACATCTGGGGGCGTGCGTTTATACTGGTGCCGCTGTCATTGCGGCATCAGTATAAGTGCTGCTTCCCCATTCATTTTCAATGGGCTTTTACAGCCCATTGCTGCGCCCTGCCCCCTGCCCACCCCTACCCGCCCCCCGCTGCCCGGTGTTTTAATGTTAACAGCGGGAGGCACCTCTCCCGCTGCCTCCCACTCTCACATGCAGCAGTGGGAGGCAGCCGGAGAGGTAGAAATGATGAAAATAGTAAAAGAAGATATATAAATATCTTCTTTTTATTATTTTCATCATTGTGACAGGGGAGGCTCTGCCTCCCCTGCCTCCCCTGACTGCACGTCCCTGATGATAGGTGTATAACAGGGAGCGCTGGTATTATAGAGATGGTAAGGGGACAGATGTGTATTACATGTTTGGTGTATAACAGGGAGCGCTGGTATTATAGAGATGGTAAGGGGACAGATGTGTATTACATGATAGGTGTGTAATAGGGAGTGCTGGTACTATAGAGATGGTGAGGGGACAGATATGTATTACATGATAGGTATATAACAGGAGGTGCTGGTATTATAGAGATAATAAGGGGACAGAGGTGTATTACATGATAGGTGTATAATAGGAAGTGCTGGTATTATAGAGATAATAAGGGGACAGAGGTGTATTACATGATAGGTGTATAATAGGAAGTGCTGGTATTATAGAGACAGTAAGGGGATATATGTGTATTACATAATAGGTGTATAATAGGAGATGCTGGTATTATAGAGATGGTAAGGGGACAGAGGTGTATTACATGATAGGTGTATAACAGGGAGCGCTGGTATTATAGAGATGGTAAGGGGACAGATGTGTATTACATGATAGGTGTATAATAGGGAGCGCTGGTATTATAGAGATGGTAAGGGGACAGATGTGTATTACATGATAGGTGTATAATAGGGAGTGCTGGTTTTATAGAGATGGTAAGGGGACAGATGTGTATTACATGATAGGTGTATAATAGGGAGGGCTGGTATTATAGGGATGGTAAGGGGACAGATGTGTATTACATGGTAGGTGTATAATAGGGAGTGCTGGTATTATAGAGATGGTAAGGGGACAGAGGTGTATTACATGGTAGGTGTATAATAGGAGGCGCTGGTATTATAGAGATGGTAAGGGGACAGCTGTGTATTACATGGTAGGTGTATAATAGGGAGTGCTGGTATTATAGAGATGGTAAGGGGACAGATCTGTATTACATGATAGGTGTATAATAGGGAGCGCTGGTATTATAGAGATGGTAACGTGACAGATGTGTATTACATGATAGGTGTATAATAGGAGGTGCTGGTATTATAGAGATGGTAAGGGGACAGATGTGTATTACATGATAGGTGTATAATAGGAGGCGCTGGTATTATAGAGATGGTAAGGGGACAGATGTGTATTACATGATAGGTGTATAATAGGAAGTGCTGGTATTATAGAGATGGTAAGGGGACAGATGTGTATTACATGACAGGTGTATAATAGGAGGCGCTGGTATCACAGAGATGGTAAGGGGATAGATGTGTATTACATTATAGGTGTATAATAGGAAGTGCTGGTATTATAGTGATGGTAAGGGGACAGATGTGTATTACATAGTAGGTATACAGTATAATAGGAGGTGCTGGTATTATAGAGATGGTAAGGGGACAGATGTGTATTACATGATAGGTGTGTAATAGGAGGTGCTGGTATTATAGAGATGGTAAGGGGACAGATGTGTATTACATGATAGGTGTATAATAGGGAGCGCTGGTATTATAGAGATGGTAAGGGGACAGATGTGTATTACATGATAGGTGTATAATAGGGAGTGCTGGTATTATAGAGATGGTAAGGGGACAGATGTGTATTACATGATAGGTGTATAATAGGGAGGGCTGGTATTATAGGGATGGTAAGGGGACAGATCTGTATTACATGATAGGTGTATAATAGGGAGCGCTGGTATTATAGAGATGGTAACGGGACAGATGTGTATTACATGATAGGTGTATAATAGGAGGCGCTGGTATTATAGAGATGGTAAGGGGACAGATGTGTATTACATGATAGGTGTATAATAGGAAGTGCTGGTATTATAGAGATGGTAAGGGGACAGATGTGTATTACATGACAGGTGTATAATAGGAGGCGCTGGTATCACAGAGATGGTAAGGGGATAGATGTGTATTACATGATAGGTGTATAATAGGAAGTGCTGGTATTATAGTGATGGTAAGGGGACAGATGTGTATTACATAGTAGGTATACAGTATAACAGGAGGTGCTGGTATTATAGAGATGGTAAGGGGACAGATGTGTATTACATGATAGGTGTGTGATAGGAGGTGCTGGTATTATAGAGATGGTAAGGGGACAGATGTGTATTACATGATAGGTGTATAATAGGGAGTGCTGGTATTATAGAGATGGTAAGGGGACAGATGTGTATGACATGATAGGTAGATAATAGGGAGTGCTGGTATTATAGAGATGGTAAGGGGCAGATGTGTATTACATTATAGGTGTATAATAGGAAGTGCTGGTATTATAGAGATGGTAAGGGGACAGATGTGTATTACATTATAGGTGTATAATAGGAAGTGCTGGTATTATAGAGATGGTAAGGGGACAGATGTGTATTACATGATAGGTGTATAATAGGAGGAGCTGGTATTATAGAGATGGTAAGGGGGCAGATGGGTATTAAATGATAGGTGTATAATAGGGAGTGCTGGTATTATAGAGATGGTAAGGGGACAGAGGTGTATTACATGATAGGTGTATAACAGGGAGCGCTGGTATTATAGAGATGGTAAGGGGACAGATGTGTATTACATGTTTGGTGTATAACAGGGAGCGCTGGTATTATAGAGATGGTGAGGGGACAGATGTGTATTACATGATAGTTGTATAACAGGGAGTGCTGGTATTATAGAGATGGTAAGGGGACAGCTGTGTATTACATGATAGGTGTATAATAGGAAGTGCTGGTATTATAGAGATGGTAAGGGGATAGATGTGTATTACATGACAGGTGTATAATAGGGAGCGCTGGTATTATAGAGATGGTAAGGGGACAGATGTGTATTACATGTTTGGTGTATAACAGGGAGCGCTGGTATTATAGAGATGGTAAGGGGACAGATGTGTATTACATGGTAGGTGTATAATAGGGAGCGCTGGTATTATAGAGATGGTAAGGGGACAGATGTGTATTACATGATAGGTGTATAATAGGGAGTGCTGGTATTATAGAGATGGTAAGGGGACAGGTGTGTATTACATGGTAGGTGTATAATAGGGAGTACTGGTATTATAGAGATGGTGAGGGGACAGATGTGTATTACAAGGTAGGTGTATAATAGGGAGTGCTGGTATTATAGAGATGGTAAGGGGACAGATGTGTATTACATGATAGGTGTATAACAGGGAGCGCTGGTATTATAGAGATGGTAAGGGGACAGATGTGTATTACATGTTTGGTGTATAACAGGGAGTGCTGGTATTATAGAGATGGTAAGGGGACAGATGTGTATTACATGATAGGTGTGTAATAGGGAGTGCTGGTACTATAGAGATGGTGAGGGGACAGATATGTATTACATGATAGGTATATAATAGGAGGTGCTGGTATTATAGAGATAATAAGGGGACAGAGGTGTATTACATGATAGGTGTATAATAGGAAGTGCTGGTATTATAGAGATAATAAGGGGACAGAGGTGTATTACATGATAGGTGTATAATAGGAAGTGCTGGTATTATAGAGATAGTAAGGGGATATATGTGTATTACATAATAGGTGTATAATAGGAGATGCTGGTATTATAGAGATGGTAAGGGGACAGAGGTGTATTACATGATAGGTGTATAACAAGGAGCGCTGGTATTATAGAGATGGTAAGGGGACAGATGTGTATTACATGATAGGTGTATAATAGGGAGCGCTGGTATTATAGAGATGGTAAGGGGACAGATGTGTATTACATGATAGGTGTATAATAGGGAGTGCTGGTATTATAGAGATGGTAAGGGGACAGATGTGTATTACATGATAGGTGTATAATAGGGAGGGCTGGTATTATAGGGATGGTAAGGGGACAGATGTGTATTACATGGTAGGTGTATAATAGGGAGTGCTGGTATTATAGAGATGGTAAGGGGACAGAGGTGTATTACATGGTAGGTGTATAATAGGAGGCGCTGGTATTATAGAGATGGTAAGGGGACAGCTGTGTATTACATGGTAGGTGTATAATAGGGAGTGCTGGTATTATAGAGATGGTAAGGGGACAGATGTGTATTACATGATAGGTGTATAATAGGGAGCGCTGGTATTATAGAGATGGTAACGGGACAGATGTGTATTACATGATAGGTGTATAATAGGAGGTGCTGGTATTATAGAGATGGTAAGGGGACAGATGTGTATTACATGATAGGTGTATAATAGGGAGTGGTGGTATTATAGAGATGGTAAGGGGACAGATGTGTATTACATGATAGGTGTATAATAGGGAGCGCTGGTATTATAGAGATGGTAAGGGGACAGATGTGTATTACATGATAGGTGTATAATAGGGAGTGCTGGTATTATAGAGATGGTAAGGGGACAGATGTGTATTACATGATAGGTGTATAATAGGGAGTGCTGGTATTATAGAGATGGTAAGGGGACAGATGTGTATTACATGATAGGAGTATAATAGGGAGTGGTGGTATTATAGAGATGGTAAGGGGACAGATGTGTATTACATAATAGGTGTATAATAGGGAGCGCTGGTATTATAGAGATGGTAAGGGGACAGATGTGTATTACATGATAGGTGTATAATAGGGAGTGCTGGTATTATAGAGATGGTAAGGGGACAGAGGTGTATTACATGATAGGTGTATAATAGGAAGTGCTGGTAGTATAGAGATGGTAAGGGGACAGATGTGTATTACATGATAGGTGTATAATAGGATGTGCTGGTATTATAGAGATGGTAAGGGAACAGATGTGTATTACATGATAGGTGTATAATAGGAGGTGCTGGTATTATAGAGATGGTAAGGGGACAGATGTGTATTACATGATAGGTGTATAATAGGAGATGCTGGTATTATAGAGATGGTAAGGGGACAGAGGTGTATTACATGATAGGTGTATAACAGGGAGCGCTGGTATTATAGAGATGGTAAGGGGACAGATGTGTATTACATGATAGGTGTATAATAGGGAGCGCTGGTATTATAGAGATGGTAAGGGGACAGATGTGTATTACATGATAGGTGTATAATAGGGAGTGCTGGTATTATAGAGATGGTAAGGGGACAGATGTGTATTACATGATAGGTGTATAATAGGGAGGGCTGGTATTATAGGGATGGTAAGGGGACAGATGTGTATTACATGGTAGGTGTATAATAGGGAGTGCTGGTATTATAGAGATGGTAAGGGGACAGAGGTGTATTACATGGTAGGTGTATAATAGGATGCGCTGGTATTATAGACATGGTAAGGGGACAGCTGTGTATTACATGGTAGGTGTATAATAGGGAGTGCTGGTATTATAGAGATGGTAAGGGGACAGATGTGTATTACATGATAGGTGTATAATAGGGAGCGCTGGTATTATAGAGATGGTAACGGGACAGATGTGTATTACATGATAGGTGTATAATAGGAGGTGCTGGTATTATAGAGATGGTAAGGGGACAGATGTGTATTACATGATAGGTGTATAATAGGGAGTGGTGGTATTATAGAGATGGTAAGGGGACAGATGTGTATTACATGATAGGTGTATAATAGGGAGCGCTGGTATTATAGAGATGGTAAGGGGACAGATGTGTATTACATGATAGGTGTATAATAGGGAGCGCTGGTATTATAGAGATGGTAAGGGGACAGATGTGTATTACATGATAGGTGTATAATAGGGAGTGCTGGTATTATAGAGATGGTAAGGGGACAGATGTGTATTACATGATAGGAGTATAATAGGGAGTGGTGGTATTATAGAGATGGTAAGGGGACAGATGTGTATTACATAATAGGTGTATAATAGGGAGCGCTGGTATTATAGAGATGGTAAGGGGACAGATGTGTATTACATGATAGGTGTATAATAGGGAGTGCTGGTATTATAGAGATGGTAAGGGGACAGAGGTGTATTACATGATAGGTGTATAATAGGAAGTGCTGGTAGTATAGAGATGGTAAGGGGACAGATGTGTATTACATGATAGGTGTATAATAGGATGTGCTGGTATTATAGAGATGGTAAGGGGACAGATGTGTATTACATGATAGGTGTATAATAGGAGGTGCTGGTATTATACAGATGGTAAGGGGACAGATGTTTTCGCACGGGGCTCGCTGCGCTTGTTACGCTTCGGGCTCGGTGGCTCGCTGCACTTGCCACACTATATAAAGTCAACTCCACGCCGACGTGGATAGTGGGGGTATGAAAAGGTCGGAGGACATGTACCGCCGCCCCGCGCGGGATCGCTGCACTTGCCACGCTTCGGGTTGGCGTTGAGAGTTTGGTGGCGTTAACAATGTGGGGGCATTTAACATTGTCATTACCCATCAGGGTGGGGATACAATTAAAAATCGGGTCTGGGTGGGCATTTAACATGGAAATCGCATCGCATCGCATGGCATGCGATGCGATATTAAAATTGTACACTCATCCCGGGAAAAGCCTCAAATTGGGTCCATCACATGCCATCGCATACCTTAATTAGTGGTATGCGATGCAACGCGATGGTCGCCGTGATATTACACAAGTACCGAATAGTGTACATAGGGGGAGGTGCCCTAGACTGCACACCTTGGACATTGAGGTGCTACCTGCTGACACTTGTGGTGCAGCAAGCAGGAGGAAGAGATTGCAGGTGCACACTAAGCATAGAACAGAATAGGGCTGGTATTATAGGGATGGTAAGGGGACAGATGTGTATTACATGGTAGGTGTATAATAGGGAGTGCTGGTATTATAGAGATGGTAAGGGGACAGATGTGTATTACATGGTAGGTGTATAATAGGGAGCGCTGGTATTATAGAGATGGTAAGGGGACAGATGTGTATTACATGATAGGTGTATAATAGGGAGCGCTGGTATTATAGAGATGGTAAGGGGACAGATGTGTATTACATGATAGGTGTATAATAGGGAGTGGTGGTATTATAGAGATGGTAAGGGGACAGATGTGTATTACATGATAGGTGTATAATAGGGAGCGCTGGTATTATAGAGATGGTAAGGGGACAGATGTGTATTACATGATAGGTGTATAATAGGGAGTGCTGGTATTATAGAGATGGTAAGGGGACAGATGTGTATTACATGATAGGTGTATAATAGGGAGTGCTGGTATTATAGAGATGGTAAGGGGACAGATGTGTATTACATGATAGGAGTATAATAGGGAGTGGTGGTATTATAGAGATGGTAAGGGGACAGATGTGTATTACATAATAGGTGTATAATAGGGAGCGCTGGTATTATAGAGATGGTAAGGGGACAGATGTGTATTACATGATAGGTGTATAATAGGGAGTGCTGGTATTATAGAGATGGTAAGGGGACAGAGGTGTATTACATGATAGGTGTATAATAGGAAGTGCTGGTAGTATAGAGATGGTAAGGGGACAGATGTGTATTACATGATAGGTGTATAATAGGATGTGCTGGTATTATAGAGATGGTAAGGGAACAGATGTGTATTACATGATAGGTGTATAATAGGAGGTGCTGGTATTATAGAGATGGTAAGGGGACAGATGTGTATTACATGATAGGTGTATAATAGGAGATGCTGGTATTATAGAGATGGTAAGGGGACAGAGGTGTATTACATGATAGGTGTATAACAGGGAACGCTGGTATTATAGAGATGGTAAGGGGACAGATGTGTATTACATGATAGGTGTATAATAGGGAGCGCTGGTATTATAGAGATGGTAAGGGGACAGATGTGTATTACATGATAGGTGTATAATAGGGAGTGCTGGTATTATAGAGATGGTAAGGGGACAGATGTGTATTACATGATAGGTGTATAATAGGGAGGGCTGGTATTATAGGGATGGTAAGGGGACAGATGTGTATTACATGGTAGGTGTATAATAGGGAGTGCTGGTATTATAGAGATGGTAAGGGGACAGAGGTGTATTACATGGTAGGTGTATAATAGGAGGCGCTGGTATTATAGACATGGTAAGGGGACAGCTGTGTATTACATGGTAGGTGTATAATAGGGAGTGCTGGTATTATAGAGATGGTAAGGGGACAGATGTGTATTACATGATAGGTGTATAATAGGGAGCGCTGGTATTATAGAGATGGTAACGGGACAGATGTGTATTACATGATAGGTGTATAATAGGAGGTGCTGGTATTATAGAGATGGTAAGGGGACAGATGTGTATTACATGATAGGTGTATAATAGGGAGTGGTGGTATTATAGAGATGGTAAGGGGACAGATGTGTATTACATGATAGGTGTATAATAGGGAGCGCTGGTATTATAGAGATGGTAAGGGGACAGATGTGTATTACATGATAGGTGTATAATAGGGAGCGCTGGTATTATAGAGATGGTAAGGGGACAGATGTGTATTACATGATAGGTGTATAATAGGGAGTGCTGGTATTATAGAGATGGTAAGGGGACAGATGTGTATTACATGATAGGAGTATAATAGGGAGTGGTGGTATTATAGAGATGGTAAGGGGACAGATGTGTATTACATAATAGGTGTATAATAGGGAGCGCTGGTATTATAGAGATGGTAAGGGGACAGATGTGTATTACATGATAGGTGTATAATAGGGAGTGCTGGTGTTATAGAGATGGTAAGGGGACAGAGGTGTATTACATGATAGGTGTATAATAGGAAGTGCTGGTAGTATAGAGATGGTAAGGGGACAGATGTGTATTACATGATAGGTGTATAATAGGATGTGCTGGTATTATAGAGATGGTAAGGGGACAGATGTGTATTACATGATAGGTGTATAATAGGAGGTGCTGGTATTATACAGATGGTAAGGGGACAGATGTTTTCGCACGGGGCTCGCTGCGCTTGTTACGCTTCGGGCTCGGTGGCTCGCTGCACTTGCCACACTATATAAAGTCAACTCCACGCCGACGTGGATAGTGGGGGTATGAAAAGGTCGGAGGACATGTACCGCCGCCCCGCGCGGGATCGCTGCACTTGCCACGCTTCGGGTTGGCGTTGAGAGTTTGGTGGCGTTAACAATGTGGGGGCATTTAACATTGTCATTACCCATCAGGGTGGGGATACAATTAAAAATCGGGTCTGGGTGGGCATTTAACATGGAAATCGCATCGCATCGCATGGCATGCGATGCGATATTAAAATTGTACACTCATCCCGGGAAAAGCCTCAAATTGGGTCCATCACATGCCATCGCATACCTTAATTAGTGGTATGCGATGCAACGCGATGGTCGCCGTGATATTACACAAGTACCGAATAGTGTACATAGGGGGAGGTGCCCTAGACTGCACACCTTGGACATTGAGGTGCTACCTGCTGACACTTGTGGTGCAGCAAGCAGGAGGAAGAGATTGCAGGTGCACACTAAGCATAGAACAGAATAGTGTGCCCGAAGCATGGAGAACACAAGGAGCCATGCGAGGCGACGCGGTGCAAGATTACGGTGTCCATGTTGACTTTGTTGACATTCAGGACAATAATGGTATATACGCTCATGCGAAGATCCCCCACTTTCGGAATAGGGCCCCGTCCAATAAAATCTGAATCACCCCCCCAAGAGCGATGTGTTGTTAATTGGCACTATAGTACCTCTCTGGTCGGAGATACTAGATGCCCAAAACAGTACGTAGGCTTCTGTAAATGAGTGTATTTTACCATGGTACCGTCCACTCAATGCCCTTAAAGTAGTAACTATGGAAGCAAACTCTATTTATAACTCCAACATCTGGTTGCTGAGTGACAAGAGAGGATGAAATAATTAAAAGGTGAACAGTCCTGGGATTAGGCAGCTACTATGCATAATACTGTGTGCTCCAGTGCAGATTAGTATAAATCAGTGTGACACATTGCATAAATATTTATACAAACACCAGCTGAACATAGTCTCACTACTGTATATCAACATATTGTAGCCTATTTATTCGGCTGCTAATTAATAAAACCATCCATGGTCTGGAAATCAAAATAACAATTTATAGAAAGACATAGTTAATCTGTGGCTAATTATTACTCTTCATGTATAACACTTTTACTGTCTATTTGTGTGAACCCCACGATCATGTTATGATTCTGACCTGAGCAGAGATGGACACCCAGGTACACTTTAGAAAGCTGCTCCTCACCACTATGGGGGGAATTCAAGTGCTTTGCACAACTCCGGCTAAAAAATTGGCACCCGACAAAGCAAGTCATGTGTTGGCAGGCTGGTATATAGTAGTTAAATTAATACATTAAGGGGCAAATTTAATTAGGATCTGGGTTTATCCCTGGCTAATAGCACAGGTCTATCCAATTAAGTTCTGCATCCTAAAGCATTGAGCTCCAGAGGGATTTTCTTGAAGCATTAGGAGCATTCACACCCGTTCCGTAGGCTGTGAACAGCTAAGCACCGCCACACCGAATGCGCCCCAGCCCCTCGCCCAGGACAACTGAGAGGCATGCCGGGCCTGGTAAACTTTTTGGGGCGTGGACTAATCACGGGAGGCGTGGTCACCTCCTGCTATAAGGCCACACCTTCAAAATGATTAGGGGGGGGGGGGGTGAAAAAAATTTGCCTAAGCCGTTTACTCCTGAAGGGGCTGAATCGGACCCTAAATTAGGTGAGTATGTTTATTTGTTTTACAGGATACCTATGGATTACTACTGGAGAGGAGAATTTAGGTAAGTATACATGTCTCAGTATGTATGAGTGTGAGTGGAGTGTGCAAGAGTGTTCTATTAAAGTTGTACTATCAAGGAGGTTGACCTTTTATTTGGGAGAGCCTCCACTCCCCCAGGGAACCCTGGCCAGGGCTGACAAGTTGGGGGTAATGCTATAGCTGCATGGACTAGTAGTATGAACGTGTCCAGTGCTGGATTTAAAAATATAGGGAACCCCTGTATCCTTTTCCTCTAAATGCCTGGAACCAGGATCGGTCCAAGAGCCCATGCATGTTTCTTAAAATAGAGGAGCACCTTTTTTATTTTTTAAAGTTAACTCTTTCACTAACTTACACAAAGAAACACTGCACAGACCTGACAAATCCGTGCCAGCTTCTCCAAACACAGAAAGGCGTTCTATTTGAAAATGCGATTCGAGACGATTTATGTTTGTGTTTGCACAAATTAATCTTTGCACAATTTTCGTGTTGCAATGGTGCCTATGGAAAGTCCTGCCGAGTTTGGCCGACGGTGCATTGATTCGTACGTGTGTTTCTACCTTGTTTTACAGGGTTACAATGTGAAGACTAAAGGTGCGTATGCCCTGTCCGATATATTGATGCACCATTGGCCAGTGTGTACAAGTTATATATCTGTGAACGGCATAGTTTACACTTACAGATGGAGCCGGCCTTATTCATCTTCGGCGCCCACCAGATCCTCTCCTCTGGCGAGCGCCGTCGATAGGGACTGGGACGTGCATCTCATGCGCACGCACGTTCCAGTTTCACAGCGGCTGGTCAGCATCTCCCTGCCCGTCTCCACTTCAGGGAGACAGGCAGGGTTCCGGGGGGGGGGCGAGGGGGACCGGCGGCGAAGTTGGGGGAGGCGGCGGGGACCCGGGGCAAGCTCCTTTTCCACGGGGCACGCAAGCGTCTCGTGCACGCGCGCCCCTGGCAGGAGCCAGACGCTAGCAGGGACTGGCGATAGAATCGTCAGCCCCTGCAAGGAAGAGGGGTGCTATATCTGTATATCAGGTCAGCTGTGCACCACAGCCGATGACCAATATATATCTAAAGATATATCGGCGCATTGTGCTGTGATTACAGGCGATCCACCGACTGATTGTACAGCCACGCCGGAAGCCACCGCTGATTGACAGGTCAGTGGACAGGCCCATGCATATTCACCTGCCCATTTGTGATGTCATTTCTGACGGATTGGGCAGCATGTATGAAGCAACTAAATATTCCCCTAAACTGGACTAATATCCATCAAATTATAAAGTGATAGCAATGCAATGAGCAAAATGAAACCCTATGGAAGCATGGGGTACTGTATATGGTACTCTTTACCTAGAACGGTAAAAAATCGCGGGCATCGCGGGTACATAAAAAACGGGTGCGACGCGATGCCCGAGATTTTCCCATAGGGATCAATGTTAAAACTGTGATTGGACGCGATTTTACTGTTAAATGCCTCAATGCCCGCGATTTGGCCATAGGAAACAATGTTAAATGGGCCACAGAGCCCTAATAGTGCCCTTGAACTGTGAAATGGCCCCCACAATTGTTAACACCACCCCACGCTCAACGTCAACCCGAAGCGTGGCGAGCGCAGCGCTACGCGTCCTCCGACCTTTTCATACCCCCACTATCCACGTCGGCGTGGAGTTGAGAATAGAATAGTGTGGCGAGCGCAGCGAGCCACCGAGCCCGAAGCGTGGCGAGCGCAGCGATCCCCGCGAGGGGACGCGGATACCTTCACAGGTAAACGCGTCCCTTCGCGGGCTTCACAGGTGTCCGCGTCGCCATGGACACCTGGGAAGCCCGCGAGGGGACGCGTATAACTGTGAAGGTATCCGCGTCCCCTCGCGGGGCTCGCTGCGCTCGCCACGCTTTGGGCTCGATGGCTCACTGCGCTCGCCACACTATTCTATTCTCAACTCCACGCCGACGTGGATAGTGGGGGTATGAAAAGGTCGGAGGACGCGTACCGCCGCCGCTCGCCACGCTTCGGGTTGACGTTGATCGTGGGGTGGCGTTAACAATTGTGGGGGCCATTTCAGACTTTACGGTGACTATTTGGGCTCTGTGGCCCATTTAACATTGTTTCCTATGTAAAAATCGCGGGCATTGAGGCATTGAACACAAAAATCGCGTCCAATCGCACTTTTAACATTGATCCCTATGGGAAATCGCGGCCATCGTGGGCATCGCATCGCACCCGTTTTTTAGTGCATTCGATGGTCGCGATGGTCGGGATGGGCGCCGTTCTAGGTAAAGAGTACCCTGTATATATTTATATTCTGCTGGAGATAAGAGTATCGCTAAAGGGGTCAACATTCCTTTAAAAGATTTATTTCCCATGAAGACAGGGAATGCTGTATACATGGATTGATGTTAGGCCGTAACAATAGAAGGTCAACTGAGGAATCAGGACACCCATAGCTCTGCAGTGATATGAAATTACAATTATCAGATCTAAAGCCTGATAAATATGCCCACTGAAGAGACACCGTAAGGGAAGAGGTGCCAGATAAGTATGCCCACTGGAGAGACACCATAAGGGAAGAGGTGCTTGATCAGCCAAGTGCACTACGATCAATGCCAGGTTAAGGGCCTGGAACTCAGAGCTGGAGATAGTGATAGTTTATTGCTCTTGCTCCAGTGCTGCTGTGGCAGTATACCCAGGCTGGTAGAGAGTATCATTAACACCTTTGGCTGCACACCGCTAAGGTCCGACCCCAAAATGTCAACATTTTAATTTGTCAACCTTTACCATGTATACCGTTCACTTTTGTCAACGTCGACCTTGGCCTTGTCGAGCTAATGACTGTCGTCCTAGACATTGTCTGTGAGCTATACCACACCTCTCAGTTATACCCCTTTCACTCCGGCCACCCGGCAATTACCCAGATTTTTTGCTTGCTGGGTCATTTTGCCAGGTGCAGCCCGACCCCAATTCACACCACCCGCAAATTACCGGGTTAAAGCTTTTCAACCTGGGAATTTGCGGAAAACCCAGGGTTTTCTGTGGTGTGAAAGGGTCAACACGGGTCTTAAATCCCGGCACTCTGACCCTGGTCAAGAGCAGGGTGGAAGCGGCGGGATTTAAGACCCATGTTGACCCTTTCACACCAAAGAAAAATCCAGAATTTTCCGCAAATTCCCGGGTTGAAAAGCTTTAACCCGGTAATTGGCTTCTGGTGTGAAAGGGGTAAAAGTGTGTGCTCACTGCGAGGGTCACTACAGGACTCTGGTTGCTCACAACTATTGCAGACTATAAATCAGTCCCAGGCCACAAAAATTCCTAGTAGCAGCCCTGAGTGTACCAGCCAATCAGCTCCTCAGTGTCATTTTTCAGACCCAGCCTGTGACAGTTAAGAGCTGATTCACTGTTGCATTATCACCTTTGACTTGATCACTTCACCAAGCTCAATATATACAAAATGCCCTTTTTTTATTTCTTGCAGCTGGTTGGACACCTGGAGCCATTAATTTACTAGTCAATTTCCTTGTTCTATAGCATGTCTGTTATATTAATATCATTGTAATAAATAGTTTATAATCATATCAGGACTGTCAGCTAAAACAATACATACATGCTAAAATTATTATAGTGATCCCCAATAAAAGTATAATATAGCTTATAATCCTTCTAACCAATTATAGAAAGCATATAACCTTATTTAATAATCATGTATCCTTCAGAAGAAATAATATATTATATTTATAATCCTATAATGCCAGTAATATTAGAGGAACATAGTCACATGCTGGATGTAATATCCAAATGCTGACCATCATTGCCTGGCAACCATGGATCCCAAGCACAATAGGATTACAATTCTAACAATTGCTGGTTGATTCTCTGTTGAAGACATTGGGATAATCTGTTTTGTTGGCATTACGCAGAGAGGCTGGGCCAATACTAGCTGTCATGCAGCACGATGACATAGGGTTTTGTTTGACATTTAGACACTGCTTTATGCACAGTAGCGCAGAGAGGGGCTGGAGGGAAGGTAATATTTTCCCAGGCCCTGGCATGTTGGAGTGGCCCAGTGGGGGCCCAGGTCTATGCCCCACCCCACTCTTCCTTCTCACCTGTAAGCCAGCGGTAGCCTATCCCCAGCCTGGCACATGCTGATGTGTGCTGGACTGTGGTGGGTCCAGGAATGTTGCTGCCACTAATACCCCTTTCACACCAGCCTGAATTCCTGGGTTGGCCCCGGGAATAAACCTGCGACTAGTGTTGGTGTGCAAGACTCCCGGGCCAAATTCCCAGGAAAAATTTACAAGGAATTCATCCCTGCTAGATAGCAGGGTTGCTCACGGGACCAGCCTGGGATACAAGCCGGTGTGAAAGGTACTTATCTGGCATCCCGGCTAGCTTCCAGCGGTGGCATGGCAGCAGTGTTTGATCAGGGCAGCGGGGTCCAGGCAGCGGACAGGGGGTCCGGGAAGGGGGTGGCAGGGTCTGGGGTCCAGATTGCGGGTATCCGGGCAGCGGCAGCAGGGCGATTGTAGCCCTATTTGACGGGCAGCGGGGCGGGAATCACTGCTGGATTTTAAAAGACTGGCCAGACGCTCTCAGCCAATCAGCGTCCGGCCAGTCTTTTCAAAATGTTTTCACATTCTCTCAGCAAGTAGAGCTACAAGTGCCCAGCCGCCACTGCCCGGATCCCCGCAGTCTGGACCCCGCCACCCGGACCCCGCTGCCCCCTCACACCAGCAAATACAGGGACTAGGCCGGTGTGAAAGGGGCCAACCTTGGAATGTCCCTGCTTGAGCCCTGGATTGTATTCCCGGGTAAATTTGTGCATTTTCTGGTGTGAAAGGGATATAAATGTACTCTACTCTGCCTGCAGGGGACTTAGCAATCACATTGATCACCCCTCCCCCTTTCCCTCCAGCAGTTTTTAACAAGGATGCAATTTAGATTTATCTATAGTTTGGGAAACGACAAAGGTTGACATTAATGGTTAATTTACACTCACAAATACTTATAATATATATCTTCAAATGTACTCTGCAAATTTTATTGAGATCTCTTCCACACTATTTCTTTGTTCCCATTTCTGTTCCAGTCTTTGGACTGAATTTACGGACGTAATTTACTGTGAATAAACACAAAGCTATCTCAAATGTGAATTAAAGTGCCATAGACAAACATTAAATGTAAATTAAAGAGAAGTCTAGATGGAATAAGTGACAAGAAAATTCTACATGGTAAATGTACAAAAATAATGATAGTCTCTAGTTTTGGAACAAAATTCACTAAAATGCGCATGCCAGACATAGCTGTGATTCCTCGTTCTGCAGATCTGATCTGCGGTCACCGATGATCAGCAATCCGATGGCGGATCAGAGAAACACTGCATGTTAAAAATCCCTGATTAGTCAATCCATTGTAGACCGTTCGTTTGTCAGAATCGACAATTCAGGGAAATCCAAGAGTTTGCATTTCTGCAGAGGAGGCGTAGTGGCCATAGGGAGTGCAGTTGCTATGGGGCCCCATGCTAAGAGGGCCCCACAACCCTGTCAATGTAACATGCCATCTATCTATCTATCTAGATATAGAAATAGAGGTAGGTGGGCAGCACTCCAAGGCTAGAAAGAAGCAGGTGACACTCAGTCGTTTCACATCAACGTTTCAAACTTTATGTTTTTCGTCAGGATGTGACACATCCTGACGGAAAACATAAAGTTTGAAACGTTGATGTGAAACGACTGAGTGTCACCTGCTTCTTTCTAGACTTGGAGTGCTGCCCACCTACCTCTATTATTCTACCTCCCTGTTTGCGCAGGGGACGTATTGGAAGGCACCAGGCGCCTGCTATAAACTTTCAACTAGGGATGTGCACCGGCCACTTTTCGTGTTTTGTGTTTTGGGTTCTGATTACCTTGAGGTTTTGGGTTCTAATGGGTTTTGCCAAAACACCCCCTAAACGTTTTGTGTTTGGATTTTTTGGGTTTTGGGTTCTGATTTTGTTTTAAAAAAAGCATAAAAACTGCTAAAATCACATAATTTTTTTTTTTTTTGTTCCTTTGCTATATTAACCTCAATAACATTAATTTCCACTCATTTCCAGTCTATTCTGAAAAGGGAAATGACGTTCTGACCACGCGGACGGACCCGAGTCAGGCGGGCATCTCGGCCCGAACCGAGGTGGGAACCGAGCTCGGAATGATGACGTTCGTGGGGGCTCGGATCTCTGGAATCTGAGTCTGCACATCTCTAGTATAAATGTGGTCAATGGGTAACTGCAAGGGGGGAGGGATTAATATAAACATTCCTTGAGGCGGCTCTCTGAGGCTTTACTGCTGATGTGGGTAAAAAAAGTCAAATGACTGCGGTGCCTTCTGTGTAAGCAGACATAAATGCTCTGCTGATATACAACTCCCGGCGGCGGCACTCCTACGTAAATAACCACACAAGAGGCTGTGCAATTGTAGCTGACGTTTTAAGGCCATCCGGCCTTTTTATCAAGGTGCAAAGAGATGAACATACAAACAACAATACAAGTTTAAATGCCTGAGGGATCTGTTCGCGTTCCCCACCACGTCCGTCCGGGCGTCTAACACTGACGTCACCTTCCTAGAATGTCACAGGAGACATGAAGTTAGCCTGTGTCATGTGATACAAAACAAAAACAAATCAAGTAACCACGGTGATATATACAACAAAGTGAAATATATAAAAGAACTGGAAATATAGAACATGAGTACACAAGCCTATGAAGGGCTATATCAAATACAAACTCGAAGCCGTCACTTCTTTGTTGGAACGGCATGCATAAATCAGTGGCAACATCGCAAAATGAAGAAACATGGAGACTATGGTGGTAATTGCAACCATTGATAAGCCATCATGATGACAAGTATATTGCTCGATATCACATAAAACATTATAACCTCAGGGTGCTATAGTGTCTAAATGATAGATCCACCTGCATTCAGCACGTAGTAATAGTAATGATCTATCCTCACCCCGTTTAAGAGGGGGGATATGGTCAATAATGCAATATCGCAGTGAGGTGAGTGTATGGCGTGCCTGCGCGAAATGCCGCGCAACAGGCTGCTCACTGGTTCCCGTGCTTAGCGCTAACTTGATGGCCGACCTGTGGGCAGCTGCCCTCTCCTTAAAGGCGCAGTCCGTCTTTCCCACGTAAAGTCGGCCGCACGGACAGGTAATCAGATAGATGACAAATCTGGTTGAACAAGTGAACCCGTGTCTAATTTGACATTTCTTTCCGGAATGTGGATGATAAAAAACACACCACCTGCCACCATAAAATTACATGTGGTACACCCGCAACATTTGTAGCACCCAGGTTTGGGTGTACCAAGAAAAGTGGTTGTGGTAAGTGGGTAGGTTACATCATATTTTACCAGAAGGTCGCGCAAATTGCGTCCCCTGGTATATGCACACATGATGGATTTATTTCCCAAAGAAGGCAGCGTGGGGTCGGAACTCACTATCGGTCAATGTGATTTAACACTACGTCTGATGGCAGAACTTTTCTGGTGGTAGGCATTTATCTTCGTTCCGATAAATACCAACGCGGCTGCACGGAGAAGAAATTATTTCATTGTCTCCCACCATCGAATGATTTCTCTAGCCTTCGCCCTGAAAAGTAAGTCCATACTTACTTTTCAGATGCTCGCTATCCAGCGAGTTAGGGGCGGGCACACGCCCCAAGCAGGGATCAACACACCGGCATTCACAGGGGTACGCTCAAAGTTTCTATGACATCTGCCCGCCCCCTGTCTGCCTCTAGGACCAATAGTTGATGCCTCCAAATCCCCCCCCCCCCCCTCACCCCCTTACCCTCTACTCCTGCAGGAGAGTAAATACCTATTCCTCCAGAGGAATGATTTGCAAAGATGTGCAGATCAGTTCTCCGAACCCACCTGATTTTCCTAATTGATCCAAAACCCGGTCCGGATCTCCGGAAGAGCTCAAAACCAGGTTGCGGTTTGAATCTTCCTGTGGGCGGAATTCGGATTTCATATCCAAATTTCTGCAATAAATTTTTTTTTTTTTAAATACGATGATGAATTACAATGGAAACTCCTCTCCACAATCCCATTTAAATATATTGATGACAATATGTGGTCTATTTGATGCATACAGGCTTTATCTTGTGTCCAATTATTTAAATATCCCTAATCAACAGCCAGGATAGCAGCATCTAAGGGCATCTGTAAATGCTTCATCCTATTTCCAATATTCACTAATGTACCCGTCCAAGTAACCAACCTTTCAGGCTGTAATATTCATCCAAATCCACTTTGCAATCTGCTTGTCTCACCCATCTCTCCAATTCCGCGCTGCTCCCCCTAATCTCTACAGTTCATCTTGTTCCATCTCAGAAAATTATTTAATACATTAATCTTGAAGGTTAAATCAAATGGAGAATATTGTTTCTATTTCCCAGTTAATACGATTTGCAAAAACATCTCTCTGTCAGAAGGAGGAGAGGGCTGTTCTTTCTTCTTACTGTCTGGCACACAATTGCCATGTATGTAATGAAATGGCTGAGGAATCGAAAGGTATAATTACATAATTAATTAATGATGCCCATGGGAAGGAAAATGCAGCACAGATAATAATTAATGGACAGAGAGCTGGTTTTGTTTCCTTAACTGATGGAACTTTGGAAGATGGGAGGAAATGTGTTTGTACAAATTAGTTCCTGCTGGAAAATCTAAGCATCCAGGAGACATACAGTAGAATTGTGCTGGATAGATCTATGGACCTTATTCTGATTCGTTCGCAGCCAGCGTTCGTACAGGGACCAATATTTTGTGTATGCGCATGCACAGCCGCCGTTCTACGCATGTGCGTATGCCGGGTGAGTGCGGCCATGGCGAACAGACTGTTCACTGGGTACAGGCACCCAAGGCTGCGGCCGAGGGGGCGGGCGTAGCGGATAATCGTGCCCATGGCATTCCCATGTAAGCGCTGGCCATTCCCATGGTGATCGGACCATGACATCGGTGCCGGGGTCGGCATGGCGGGTTAGCAAGGGTGCGAATTCGCATCCTAGCGAATTAACCAGAATATCCCCCCTATGTGTATCTCTTGGTGATTTATGGTGCAGGAATTCCCCTGATGGCACTAAAACACACATGTGAATCAGGCCCAGCATGTAGATAATCAATAGTTAGCAAATACTGGTCTCAACGGAAATGTTACATTTCTTATACTTGATGGTATCACTTGCAGTCATTGTATGTCTGAATATTTAACCAGAGGGGTAACTAGAAATTTTGCACCCCTGCCCAAAAAAGTTTCTGGTGCCCCCCCCCCCCACACACTTCCATATATAAATTATAATCTCTTTAACTACATGCTCATTTCCAGGGGTTACATGCTTGGTTCCAGGGGTTGCATGCTCCTCTATGCCAAGGGTTACATGCTTGTTGCCAGGGGTTACATGCTTTTTTCTAGCTGTTTTGTAGTTTGTGGCCAGGGGTTGCATGCTTGCTGCCAGGGGTTACATGCCTGGTTCTAGCTGTTTTGTAGTTTGTGCCAGGGGTTATATGCTTGTTGCCAAGGGATACAGGCTTGTTTCTAGCTGTTTTCTAGTTCGTGGCCAGGGGTTACATGCTTGTTTTCAGGGGTTACATACTTGTTTCTAGCTGTTTTCTAGTTCATGGCCAGGGGTGACATGCTTGTTGCCATGGGTTACATGCTTATTGCCAGGGGTTACATGCTTGTTTCTAGCTGTTTTCTAGTTCGTGGCAAGGGGCTACATGCTTGTTTCCAGGGGTTACATGCTTGTTTCTAGCAGTTTTCTAGTTTGTGGCCAGGGGTTATTTGCTTGTTGCCAGGGGTTACATGCTTGTTTCTAGCTGTTCTCTAGTTCATGGCCAGGGATTCCATGCTTGTTGCCAAGGTTTTACATCCTCATTGCCACATGCTGATTGCCAGGGGGTTAGGTGCTGATAGCGCTCCAGCATTCCCAGAATCAAGGACCTCCGAGTAGCGCTGTGTCTAAAGGTCTAGTTGATTTTCGGTCAGATTTACATTCTACCTATTCAATCAAAGCTGGTTGCAAAAAAAAATGGTTTGGCAAACTGCTGATCCACGTGTTTTAGCTGAAACCTTGTCCGTTTTTAACAATTTTCCGCTGATGCCGTTTTTACTGAAAATGGCCGCAACTGAATAGGGAAAGTCCGTTAATTTTTTATTTTTTTTGGCTAGCCTAATTGAATACCACCAAAGATGGAATTCATGGCTTTAAATTGGCACAAATTTATTGAACAGCCCATGGGCAAATATTGTTCACACTAATGATTGAAAACATTGTGGATGAACTGGGGACAAGTGAAACCACTGTAGGACTCCATTACTGGTTTGCTAGTACCACCCATTTGCACCAGTTGTCAAGTATCTGAATGGCCACACATGGGAGGTTATTCTGATCGGAGCGGCCAAACGTGCGTACGTTCCATATTAGCGTACGCTCTCCGTACGCGGCCGTTGGGGTTAAGTCCACCCACAAATCAGCCGCATACGTACGGCCAGAAACAACGTTGAAGGGGAGTGGCGTACAATTGAGCGTACGCCAACGTACACGGACGGACCAGCCCTTACACTCCGACAACTAGCGTACAACAGAGCGTACGCCACCGTTTACGGACGTCTCTCGTCCGTCTTCCCACCGACTTCTTGCGGCTATCTGAGCGTACGCCAGCTTGCACGGACGGGTCCCTATTGTTTTCAATAGAAAACTCAGCTTATGTCACCGCTCGTGAGAGTGAGCGTACGTCCGTGCACGCTGGCATACCCTTCACATATATGGACCTGCAAATCTTGCCTTTCAACTACAATTCTGACAATTAATTAATTATTCTAAATGTTATTCAATTATTGTTTTCTATTAACTCAATTGAGGATTGTGTGCAAAATAGTGGGCATGGGCTTAAAACATTGCTGAAACATCCTTTGTAGGTGTTAGATGTGGTTTATGTTATTGTATCATAAATACAAAACCTATGTTTGTATTAGAGTGAACACGTTGACACATGTCGACTTGTGTAGATTGAGTGTGCTACTGTGTAAAGTCTATGAAAGCACGTAGTGAATGTGTATAACTGTTTAACAAATACCTACCTTAGCATATATAAGCAGGTCTTAAAAAGATTCGTACCTTAAATTAAACAAACCTTTAAATGTAGAGAAGTATAGAAAGATAACCTTCCAATGTGTTTGAGTGCTGTGTGTGGCTTGCAGGTAGTGAAATCATGGTTTGTAGTTAATAGACTGCAGCATTGCTTATTACATTCAGGTGTATGTGTTTGGTAGTAATCCGCGTAAATTAGTTAACCCAGGCGCACGCTGGCATGCGGTATCTGTAGGGGTGGTCTGAGGTGGCGGTTGGCGGCCGCCTGTTTTGTGTCCGAAATGAACGGTGCTTTAGGCGATCGTGCGGTAGTAGCACCGCTCAGTTTTGGTGCACACCCCCGTGTACACCCATATTTACGCCCATTTTCCCTCATTATTTCGGCCGCTCCCCTCAACACGCCCCTATGCCGCCCCCAATGCCCGTACTCTCGCGTACAGGTTTTTTCGCACGGAGAGACCCGTCCGTAAGCGTTGTGGGGTGTTCGCGCCTGCGCATTGGCGATTGTACGCATGCGCAGATCATGAAAAACCCCGGAACGTACGCGTACGGCCCGGCCGCACCAACCAGAATAAGGCCCTAGGTCCTTCTGCTTCATGAATTCATTTATTTCTATCCAACACTTGGAATCCCTGCTAATACTGTACGTGTCAGATGTGAATGGGTGCAAGTGCTTGTCCTCATATATTGTCCTCATACAGTATATCTGGGTGCATGTTCTCATTTGGTGTACAAGCATTGGGTCGACACCATTAGGTCGACATGTGTCTAGTTCAACATGGGTCTAAGTCAACATGGGTCAAGGTTGACATGAGTCTAGGTCAACATGGGTTTAGGTCGACAGGTCATTAGGTTGACACAATCATTAGGTCGACACGGGCAAGGTCGACAGTCAAAAGGTCGACATGTTTTTTTCCAGTTTTTTGAGCCGAATGTCGACACAGTCAACATGGATACAGGTTAAAGTGCAGCGCGTCCCCTCGCATGGCTCGCTATGCTCACCATGCTTCTATTCTCCGACAATGCACTAGTGGATGGTAGGGCATGGAATACCGCCTGTCGGCCCATGTCGGCTCAAAAAGTAGTGAAAAACCTTTTGACTGTCAACCTTGTCCATTTGCTTGTGTTGACCTAATGACCTGTCAACCTAAACCCATGTCGACCTAGACCCATGTCGACATTTCCCCATGTTGACCCAATGCTTGTTGATAATCTTGCTGTAGACCTAATGACCATATCCCTATCTGAGAAGGTATAGCAGTAGCCGTCACATGGTCTCAGACATGGGGGCTCGTCTGTGGGTTATCACTCCGCTATGCTGAGTACTGGCCTAACTGCCAAAAACTGTCCCTGTGTCTAAATATTTTTGAGTTTTTGAGGTCAAATTAGTAACCCAAGATATACCGGTCTATAACTTTTACCCATTTAAAAATAAACTGTTTCCTTTTGACACATCTACGATGCTAGATTCCCCGTAGTCCCTTGTCCTTGGATGGCTTGTGTTCCCATATCTCTGGTTTGCAGAGCTGCGTTCTGCGGGACTGAGAAAAGTCAGGTCAGTTAATGCAGATATGTAATTTACGGCATTTAATCCCCCGACGGGCAGCCAATATCCTGAGCGCCTCAGTCATTGGAAATGTACCTGTCACTAACTAGACCCAGATCTGTCTTTTTCTTGCACTTTTAATTAATTTGTCAGAGGGAGAGGAGAAGAGGTGTGAGAATGCTAAAACCACTTCTTATTTTTAACTCTCACCCCCCGTCGCTGAGGTTTCGGGGACAGAACAAATCCAGTTTCACCTTGCTGTCTTCAGCTGATGGATTTCTCTCTCTGGAGCCGATTTTAAGAGCTTGCGCCCAATCAGCCCGATCAGTAACATCTTGTTAACAAAGAGTTGACCTGGTTCATTGACTTGGTGGCCCCTGTATTGATCTTCCCTAGGGCACAGTGTTCATGTACAGCTCAATTATTCATCATCTGTCATAATTGGGAGAGCTCTGAGTTGTTTGTGGGATCATTCAAAGAGCAGAATGTAGAGTCGGATGCAGGGGGGGGGGGGGGAATCCATATCCTGTGCAATCGCAGTACGTTCCTTGGGGAAAATAAGATCTGTACTTACAGGAACATATGGTACTTATATCCATAATAATAGTATAAGCTATTGTATATGATATATTTATGATACAAGTGACATGAATATTTCTCATATTTATTTATTTACAGTGTCTTATATAGTGCAGCAGATTCCGTTACAGTGTCTTATATAGAGCAGCAGATTCCGTTACAGTGTCTTATATAGCGCAGCAGATTCCGTTACAGTGTCTTATATAGCGCAGCAGATTCCGTTACAGTGTCTTATATACGCAGCAGATTCCGTTACAGTGTCTTATATAGCGCAGCAGATTCCGTTACAGTGTCTTATATAGCGCAGCAGATTTTGTTACAGTGTCTTATACAGCGCAGCAGATTCAGTTACAGTGTCTTATATAGCGCAGCAGATTTTGTTACAGTGTCTTATACAGCGCAGCAGATTCAGTTACAGTGTCTTATATACGCAGCAGATTCCGTTACAGTGTCTTATATAGCGCAGCAGATTCCGTTACAGTGTCTTATATAGCGCAGCAGATTCCGTTACAGTGTCTTATATAGCGCAGCAGATTCCGTTACAGTGTCTTATATAGCGCAGCAGATTCCGTTACAGTGTCTTATATAGCGCAGCAGATTCCGTTACAGTGTCTTATACAGCGCAGCAGATTCAGTTACAGTGTCTTATATACGCAGTAGATTCCGTTACAGTGTCTTATTTAGCACAGCAGATTCCGCTACAGTATCTTATATAGCGCAGCAGATTCCTTTACAGTGTCTTATATAGCGCAGCAGATTCCGTTACAGTGTCTTATATAGCGCAGCAGATTCCGTTACAGTGTCTTATATAGCGCAGCAGATTCCGTTACAGTGTCTTATATAGCGCAGCAGATTCCGTTACAGTGTCTTATATAGCGCAGCAGATTCCGTTACAGTGTCTTATATAGCGCAGCAGATTCCGTTACAGTGTCTTATATAGCGCAGCAGATTCCGTTACAGTGTCTTATATAGCGCAGCAGATTCCGTTACAGTGTCTTATATAGCGCAGCAGATTCCGTTACAGTGTCTTATATAGCGCAGCAGATTCCGTTACAGTGTCTTATATAGCGCAGCAGATTCCGTTACAGTGTCTTATATAGCGCAGCAGATTCCGTTACAGTGTCTTATATAGCGCAGCAGATTCCGTTACAGTGTCTTATATAGCGCAGCAGATTCCGTTACAGTGTCTTATATAGCGCAGCAGATTCCGTTGCACTTAATGGTAGACAGTGATAAAACAAACTGGGTAACAACAGACAGACTTGGAGGTTAGAGGGCCCTGCTGCAAGCTTACAATCTATAGGGATGGACACCGGAAACCGATGGTTAGCAACTAACAATGCTACAGATGCAATGGGAACATTTTCCCCATAGAATTGTGTATGGTACATTGATTACAGTGAGCAGCAGGGTAGCTATCTTATAGGAAAGGGGTAGATTTCTTATCTAGGCGATATATAAGCCGAAGGGGAAATGCCAAATTCCTTCTCTGTTCGAGTGACGGCCATCTTTTTGGCCTTTTGGAATATGGATCCTTCCGCCAGGTGACATCTCAGGTGGTTCCCTTTACCCTACACAACTACTGTACACTGAGAAATGGGACTTGTAAAGCCATTGTGGTATATTTAATATAAGTAAAAAGGGTCAACTAGATGTCTGTGACGCAACACTTGAATACAAACAGCAAACACAGATTGAACAGAATAGTTTATTATTTAAGAGTTGATTGCCTTTTACGGGGATATTTAATAAACAGACAGTAATTATCTAGAGTTGGAAAATGTGGCATTTGTGTTTTAAAAAAAGAGTCATGACCCATTCCAGGAAGGGCAAAATGATCTATTCCTTAACTTATCCAAAATTCAAATAGGGGAGCCAGACCAACTGCCATCACAAACACTGCAAAACATCACTGTACCGGACTCACTGGCAGTTGGTGTGTCTCACCTATTTGAATTTTGGACCTAGAGTAGACCCACCTCTGATAACTGCCACTGGCCAGGACATCCAAGGAAGATATTTATCTTTCTGAGGTCCCCTTCAGACTGGCGTCAGGATCTGGCTTATTGAAGGTTCGGCAGTGTCACTGATCAAATGAATGGTATCTGCACTTGGAGATGAGATCAACTTGCGGTAGCACTTCCTATACTGTAAAAGATGTATTGTCCAATCTGGCTACTTGGAACAAAAATCTGGTAATATCTTAATGACCGTTTTTGTCAGTTTTTCAGTATTTCGAAGGAAATGATCAACTGCCATTTGCTCCTAGGTGGTAAAAGATTGTTGCTCCAAACAGCCAGATCGGACAATAAACCTTTATTTGTATTGCCAGCTTAACTATCCATGGAAAAACCCTGCCTGCTAGCAGGAATAGATTCCCCTGTCACTGGACCCGTGTTGGGCTGTTTCCATTGACAAAAAACCATCTGCTACGGGCAACCAATCAGATACAGGTTGGGTATCCGATATCCCAAAACCAAAATATTCTGAAATTTTTCTTTGTTCTCAGCTGATTAGTCTTCAGCGGCATCCCAGGTCGCAAGGAAGCTTTGCACAGGTGTCCTCACCTTGGATGCCAGGGGACTGCCAGGGTATGTAAAAAAAAAAATTCTGAAATCCGGAATAATCCCTTATCCAAAATGAACGTGGTCCAGAGCATTTCTTATAAAGGATACTCAACCTGTACTATCCATAATCTTCTAGAAGGTGCTAAATAAATAAGTAGATTCTGATTGATTGCCAATAGCAACATACCAGTGCAATAGAACTCCCATCTTAGTTAGTTTCCCCCTTCTTAGAGGGAACAGAGTACTGGACACAAATGTATGTATGGTAACTGGTGAGTTACAGCGGAGATGATTGGCAGTGTAATGACGTTTCATATGTGCAAAGACTTACGATTTTGGATTATGAGGAGGACTGTAGTATGGACTCCCACTGAAAATCTGCAGAATGGAAGTTGTAGGTATTCAAGTGCGATAAATGCACTCACGAGTTATATATACGCAGAACTTTTAGCAGGAGGCAGGTCACACACTGGTGTGAGGTATGAGAGGCAATTGCCACATGGGATCTTGTGGTAGTATCCTGCTGTTGAGTGGGTATAGGCTGAAATACTGCAATGTGAGGTTTGCTGTGATTTGCAGAGTAAAGGTGCTAATGCTTGCCAGTGCTGGAAGCTCTGCAGGCTTTGCAGATACAGGAGCCAGGAACCTTGTAAGAAGGTTGTACTCGGTAATTGAGCAATGTGAACTGCTTGCAAATAAACAGGATAGAAACAGCTAGTAACTTAGGCAGTAGGGACTGGCAGTAAGGATGAGTGCTAGGGGGCTGGAGAGAAGTCAGGAGCAGCATGAACCGCAGGGCAGAGGAAATGCCGAATGTGCTCTAATGAGCCAGGAACCATCACACAACCAAGGTAGGGGACAACCAAGTTCAACTGGCAATGAGGTAAGAGGGTCTGAAAAGGTTATGACAAATTGTACACTGTGAGGCACAGACCGTATATTAATATGGTACTGTAGCATGTTGGGTTGTAGTATCCCGTACACAGTGACATGAGGCTTGATGTGATCTTTGTAAGGCGGCATTGGCTGTAGCATGTAGCATTGTAGCATTTTGGATTTTAGCATCCCACACACAGGGGCCGATTCTGCCACTGCCCATTTATGCGCATTTGCAAACCCCAACAGCGAACAGCTGCAGCGTATTACACACAGGGACGGATGGGGATGGTTAGCAGCGTGGACGTGGATCACTCATGGGAACACCCAAAGTTTTATAGGCGTCCCCGTGAAATCGCTGGGCGCTCTTATGGCTACGCGGGCAGGCTGATGCCTGTCAGGGACAGTGTTTCGTTACACATCCCCTCGCATGGTACCAAGAGAAATCGGCGGGGCAGCGTCTCTGGGCCCCCCGCGATACCTGTACTGTGGTCTGCGGGGGGGGTTTCCGTCACCTCCCAGCCGGCTTCTGCTGCTTTTCACAGCTAAGCAGGCTGTCCCCGGCGCTTCCTCCTCCCCCCTGCAGCCGGAAGGACATGCGGCTGCGTTGATAGGGGGAGGAAGGGCTTACCTTCCGGGGTCCAGGAGGACCTGCAAGAAGGTAAGCCCAAGGGAGGGGGAGAGGGGGGGTCGGCGAGGCGGCGGGGTTGCGGCGACGCGGCGGGCGGCGAAAAGAAGCCCATAGGCTTCTATAGGGTATCGCCACCCAAAGGTGGCGATACCCTTCAATGCGGTATCATTTTTGATACATTGGAAAATGCGGTAAAACCGGGGTTTTACCGCATTTTCCATTTGATACATCTCGCCCAGAGTCTGGTTATCTACTGTATGTAAACACATTGAGCTACTTGAGACTTAGCGAAATGTGTACTTAGTAACCTGCACGCCCCTATTAATGTTTAGCCTGAAGGTGTATGTACCAGCTGGCTTGTACGCTCACAGATCGCTTACAAAATCGTAGCCTTGCTCTTCCCCCAGGCCTGCTTCTAAATGCTTGTCATGTCAGGCCTGTTCCCATTCCTCCTTCGTTCCCCTCCTCCCTACAGTATCTTTCTCTCTCTCTAATTTGCTATCAGTTTCTCATTCCCCCCTTCTCGCCAGATGTTCTCTCATCCTCCGGGTGAGTTCATCATATTCATCCTCGATTTTTTTTCTCCCATCTCACTGCTGAGACTCCGTGTCTGCTCCTCTCCGCAGCCCGAGCCGTTTGTGTCTCCCGTATTTATTTGTTCGCTGTTGGAACAGAAGCCGCTGAACCGTAGCCAGTTATTAGAGAATGTTTTGTTCATTTATCGAGAATTTATAATAACAGGCTATAAGACATGAGTGTGACACAGCAGCTCAGGCGTGGATAACACAGCGTCGGGGGACAATAAGAGCTAACTATGCTAGATGGGACATCTAATAAGAAAGGCATCGCATTCGGAAATAGCGTAAAGGGTAGATTCGGCGAGAGCTGACATCGGCATGTCATCTATGGTAGCATGCAGTTAATTCGTGTCTGGCCATCCGCAGAAATCCCTAAAGCGGGATTAGACTAGATGGGAATTTATATACAATTACCACTAACAGACTTATGACCATTTATTTGATTTTTAATACATATTTTGGGTGCAAGAAATGCATATTCCTCACAGAATGAGTTTAGTGTAGTTTTTCTCATTTATAATCTCGTCTGACCGCTGCATCTAGAAGGATTAAGTATGACCATAACCATACATGTTACCATCTTACATGTAACCACCAGTATGGGGAATCTCCTTTTTGCTAGGATCTTGTGTCTGTCTTGGGACGGGAGCAGTGGCGGCTCCAGGGGTGGGGCTGCAGCACAGTTCAAAATACAAATAGGGGAGCCCCACCAACTGCCATTCCATGGCAGTTGGTGGGGCTCCCCTTTTTGAATATTGGACTGTGCCACAGCCCCACCCCTGGAGCTGCCACTGGACAGGAGACTATTACGTCTTTTCAACTAAAGTCCCGGGTCTGTCCCAGGATTTGGAAGATGGTTCGGTACTTGTGTACAATCACGGCTCCCGCGATGTCCATCGCATAGCAAAAAATCGCATGCGATCGCATCACATGCGATCACATGCGATTTTTAACAGAAATGCATCCAAATGCATTGAAATTAGTATCAAACATGTTCAATGGCCCACAAATGTCATTTTTGAGGCTGTACCACCCCCACTATCAACGCGAACCCGAAGCGTGGCGAGCGCAGCGAGCCCGCGAAGGGCGGCGGTACGCGTCCTACGACCTTTTCTTACCCCCACTATCCACGTCTGCGTGGAGTTGAGAATAGAAAGTGTGGCGAGCGCAGCGAGCCACCGAGCCCGAAGCGTGGCGAGCGGACACGGATACCTTCACAGGTATACGCGTCCCCTCACGGGCTTCACAGGTGTCCGCGTCCCCTCGCAGGGCACGCTGCGCTCGCCACGCTTCGGGCTCGCCACACTTTCTGTTCTCAACTCCACGCCGACGTGGATAATGGGGGTATGAAAAGGTCGTAGGACGCGTACCTCTGCGCTCGCCACGCTTCGGGTTCGCGTTGATAGGGGGGTGGTACAGCCTGAAAAATGACATTTGGGGGCCATTGAACATGTTTAATACTAATTTCAATGCATTTGGATGCATTTCTGTTAAATGCGCATGCGATTTAAAAAAAAAATGCTTAAAAATTGCAAAAATCGCATCCCATCGCATGCCACTACATATGGCATGCGATGGGAGCCGTGAAAGTACACAAGTACCGATGGTTCCAAGCAGGGACGGACTGAGCCGCCGAATTGGGCGCGCCCACACGCACATGCGCTGCTGACCCCATGCAGGAGTGAGGGGAATAGCTGTATGTGATGCCCCCCACCCCCTCTCTCCTGAACCTGATAAGCATGCAGAGAGAGCAGCAGGACCCGCCGCAAGTCCAGCGGCTCTCTCTGTGCGACCAATCGGGAGGCAGTGCTTCCTCCCTGGATTAACACAATGACTCATCTGGCCATTGGCCCCTATGGCATTTATTTTTGGAAGAACCCAGAGATAAATAACTATGGGGTGTATTCATAAAGCAGTGAAGAGAGTGGAAAAGAGAGCCAATGGAGAAGTTGCCCATGATAACCAATCAATGCCCATGTAACATTTTTAAAGTACATTCTATAAAATTATACATAGCAGCTGACTGGTTGCCATGGGTAACTTCTCAATGGCTCACTTCTTCACTATTTTGCTGCTTTATGAATACACCCCAATGGGCAGCACAAAGTAAGAGACTGAACCATTGTACCATTATTCTTATTTAAGGTTTTGGGTTCCACCGTTTGTTGGTATATGGATGATAAGTTAATAGTCAGGCACGGCCAAACTATGGCCTTCCAGCTGTCGTGAAACTACAATTCCCATCATGCCTTGCCACAGATTTGCTATTAGGGAATGGTAAACCTATGGCAAGGCATGCTGGGATGTGTAGTTTCACAACAGCTGGAGGGCCACAGTTTGGACATGCCTGCTCTAAGTTGTCAACATGCAGTTAAAGCGGTTGATAGAGGAAAGCTCGACATGCATTACAGTCAAGAGGTTCAAGAGGCCAACATGACATTGGCTAATACACAAATGGCGGACATGTTGTCTAGGTTTTATTTTTTACATTTGTATTGATGTATTACTCTTTCGTACTATGGGGGTTATTCTGGTTGACTCACAAGGCTGTGAATTCGCAGCCTTGCGAGTCCACCAAGCCCCGCCTTTTGAATGGTGGCCTGGCCGCCACCCATTCGCAAAGGCGGTTCCCTCGCAGGGGCTGCGAATGGATGTTACGCATATTTGTTTCAAGCCCAAATAGGAATATGTGGAGAATTTGCACTATGGTCCCTCTTATTCTAGTTCACCTGTGATATCGACATTTTATCATATATAGGGCGGTATTCAATGAGGCTGATTCGCCAGGTTTTTATGGCGATTTTGTGCTGTTTGGTGAATTTCTGACTAAAACGGTGAATCACCCTATTCAATGACCAGATGGCGAATACATTTCAAGTTTTTTTTTCGCCATGATTCACCGAGTAGCAATCGTTATCTTTTTATGGTGAAGTGGAAGGTGAACTTTTAAAATAAAGGGTACTTGTTTCCTATCTGGGCGCCCAGGTTTTCTACGTACGGCACCGTAATGAAATCGGATCGCATCGCATCGTACACATACACGATATTGAACGATGCGATGCGATGCGATCCGATTCGATTTCCCATAGGAAACAATGTGAAATGGCTCAATTTAGCTAAATTCTCATAGGAACAATAGTAAATGGGCCAAAAACACCCCTGAACATTGAAATGTCCCCCCAAAAGTAGTTGACGCCACCCCGCCATCAACGTGAACCCGAAGCGTGGCGAGCGCAGCGAGCCCGCGAGGGGCAGCGGTACGCGTCCTCCGACCTTTTCATGCCCTACTATCCACTAGGGCGTGGAGTGAGAATAGAATAGTGTGGCGAGCGCAGCGAGCCACCGAGCCCGAAGCGTGGCGAGCGCAGCGAGCCCCGCGAGGGGACGCGGATACCTTCACAGTTATACGCGTCCCCTCGCGGGCTTCCCAGGTGTCCATGGCGACGCGGACACCTGGGAAGCCCGCGAAGGGATGCGTTTACCTGTGAAGGTATCTGCGTCCCCTCGCGGGGCTCGCTGCGCTCGCCACGCTTCGGGCTCGGTGGCTCGCTGCGCTCGCCACACTATTCTATTCTCACTCCACGCCGACGTGGATAGTAGGGCATGAAAAGGTCGGAGGACGCGTACCGCCGCCCCTCGCGGGCTCGCTGCGCTCGCCACGCTTCGGGTTCACGTTCATGGCGGGGTGGCGTCAACTACTTTTGGGGGGACATTTCAATGTTCAGGGGTGTTTTTGGCCCATTTACTATTGTTCCAATGATAATTTGGCTAAATTGAGCCATTTAACATTGTTTCCTATGGGAAATCGAATCGGATCGCATCGCATCGCATCGCATCGTTCAATATCGTGTATGTGTACGATGCGATGCGATCCGATTTCTCTACGGAGAATAGCATGGTGCGCAATTAACTTAGTGGGCGCCCAGATAGGAAACAAGTACCAAATAAAGTGTTTTGTTTTTTACAATTGGTGTCAAAAAATCTGGAATTTTATTCTGAGGAGGGGCATGCTATTTTTATTTGTGTGCTGTAAGCACATGAATATATATTTAATTTAAAAATTATTTTTTTTTTTATTTTTTTTACACAGACCAGCCAGCAGGGGGCCGGAGCCGAGCCGCTCATTACATATTCATATATTCACTTCACCCGATCATTACATATGCATGATCGGGTGTAGTGAATATGCCCGGTCCCCTGCTGGCACCCCCGGGGGGCAGCCTGTGCTGCCTGGCACCCGGGGAGCCCACCTCCCCCCCACAAATGTTCTGGGGCAGGCAGGGAGACTTCCATCTCCCTGCCTGCCACCGTCCTCAGGCTCCCTGCGGCATTTGCCGCAGGAGCTCAAATTCACCGGTCAGGGGCAGTGAGCCCCTGACTCATTGAATACCGGAGCCGGCGAGGCTCCGGAACGCAGCGAGCAGTGGCGAATGTGCAGCAAATCCTAAACAGGATTGGCTGCACGTCGCCAGTATTCACATTGAATACTGCCCATAGTGTGACGAGGGGTTGCATTTTGTTATTTAAATTCTGTACTCAAAATTAACTTATTGCTGAAAGTTCTTTGTGTCACCTAGGCAGAAGTTCACAATTTGCACTGTTGACATCAGTTCTTTTGTTTCACAAGAACCAGTCTTGGTGCAACTCCCAAAAACAGAGGCCACATGCTTTTTGGGGGGGAACTGGCGGCCATCACTGCTCCCTCCCCAAAATGGTTGACAGACAAGTTGTTGCCATAATATGTTCAGCGAAGCAGGAAAAAAGTGAAAAACCCACGTCGACCTTTTGACTGTCAACCTTCCCATTGTCGACCTAATTGTGTCAACCTTTTTACCCTGTTGACTGTAGCCATGTTGACCTTTTTCATGCGTTGACCAAAGGCCTGTTGACCTTCGGTGGTCGACCCAAAGTATGTCGACTTTAATTTGGTTGACTCAATGACCCACACCCAAGATATTTATGAATAAAGAGGCCAATTGTCCCAAGTACGACATGCATCTCGGTCAGCATGACTAGAGACGCCGGTGTTATTTTGGAATCGGTACATCTGTCAGAATGAACTTAGGTCTACAGTCATTAGGTCGACCCCACTAGGTCGACTGGCAGGAAGGTCGACCTGATTTAAGGTCGACATGGGCCAAGGTCGACATGAGTTAAGGTCAAATTTGCATAAATGTCGACATGAGGAAGGTCGACTGGTCATAAGGTCGACATGGGAGTTTTCACAGTTTTTTTATCCGAATGTCGACACAGGCGACATGGACACAGTTGGCAATGAGAATCGGACCCTCGCATCGCTTGCTTCGCTCGCCACAGCTTTAATAACCTCCTCCATGCCCTAGTGGATGGTAGGGCATGAAATACCGCCTGTCGGCACATGTCGGCTCAAAAAACAGTTAAAAACCCCTTGTCGACCTTATGACCAGTCGACCTTCCTCATGTTGACCTTTATGCAAATTCGACCTTAAGTCATGTCGACCTTGGCCCATGTCGACCTTAAGTCAGGTCGACCTTCCTGCCAGTCAACCTAGTGGGGTCGACCTAATGACTGTAGACCTAAGTTCATTCTAATAGATGACCGCTTCCCGTTATTTCATGTCAATGTGCAGCGGTAAGTAAAGGAGCGTAATATTCATTCCCGGCCAGCTCTGTATGAGCCCCAGGTAACTTGTTTCTGGAACCAGTTCTGAGTCTCCCTATTCTGTTCTACCTGGTTGAGTGCCAGTGTGGCTTATGAGTTATCTTCTGCAGCCACTCTGTTATTCCTTGTGGTTTCTTTATTATTCCTATGGAATAGATTGCCACTGGGCAACAGGCTGCTTGTAGCTGTAGGAAGAACCGTATGTATGTATGTAATGTATGCTGGATCTGTACTGCGCAGATTACTTCACAACTGGACTGTAAATTCCTCCTCTGAGCCTGACTGGCAGTCAGCCATTAGCCTACTGATTGGGTGGTTCTGACTTATATTGATGATCCTCCATAAGGAATACAGTATATCCAGGGTTGCCTACTTTTATAGTCTCCTCTCCGGGAGAAGCCAGGAGAGGAGACTGTCAGCAGCACTTTGGGGGCGGGGCCTCATGTACACATCATCAAGCCCCGCCTCCAGTACTGCAAAGCCTGCAATTCGCAGGTCTTCAAGGAAGGGCACGCCGATATCCGGGAGGGTTGCAAACCTTTCCGAGGGGCAGAGGGATGGGGACCCACTTTTTGGTACCCTCCCGGCCATTCCGGGAGGGTAGGCAACCCGGAGTAGATCTGTCCCCCTTGTGTATTTAGAAAACTCATAAAACGTAAAAGTTGTATTCCCAGGGTATGGGTCATTAGATGGACAGTGTCTAAGTTTACAGTCAAAAGGTCAGCGGGTGAACAAGGTCGACATACATTAGGGTGAAAAATATGGTCGACACAAAAAACTACGTGAAAAGGGTGAACATGGGAAATAAGTTTTTCACATTGTTTGGTGTCTGTAGATCGACGTGGATACCGTGTAAGTGTGCACATCCCCTCGCGCGGCTCGCTGCACTCGGCACACTATGATGGGATTGTATGAACAAGTCAGTTGGAGAAAAAAATCATGAAAAAACTCATGTCAACCCCTTTACCATGTCCACCTAATGCATGTCAACCTTTTTCATGTGTCACCCAATAGCGGCCAAACTTTTGGCTGTCGACATAGACCTAACTAACTACATACCTGTCGACCTAATGACCGCATACCATTCAGGGAGCCTCGTTCTTTTCTATGGGTTGTGAAGCGGGATCCACCATACTGAATTGCTATTGTAGTATCCACCAATGCAACTTGCAGCACGCTGGATACGTAATGGGGGAAATTGACTAAATGGGATTTCTATTTCAAATATATCTACTGTGGCAGGGACAACATCTTTCCCCATGAAAGTAATGTGGAAGATCCAGTCCAGGTTTTTAGAGAAGCACAGCAAGAAAACTGATGTGATCAAGATTGAGCTGATTAGCAGCACCTGTGGCTTCCTAATAAAAGTGTTTCCAGAGCAGAAGGACATTGCTCTTGATGGTGGAAAAGCTGCCCAGGTGATAGACCTGGGTGTGGCCTACAGTATGGAACACCGGAGTATTCTGAAGAGTTTGAACTTTGCTGTGATTACCTGTATGCTGTGTGCTGTAACTACACTTGCCTATTCTGTGTACCTGGTATGCCGTGACTTGCCCCCCAAAAAATAAAGACCAAGACTTCATCTTGATCCATTGTATGTGATTCCTTGTCATACTACTTTTAAAGAGTTTTCAGATCTTGATAGAGAGGCAGAGGTGGAAATTTGGGGGACGGTCGTACAGAGAACTGTGTCATCAATGCCGACCCCTGGATATAGAATGCCATGATCGGTCGGCTTGATGACCTGCTTCTCCATGAATTCTGTTACTCATACCCCTGAGCTGCCCCTAGTGGGTGGCATCTGTGAGGCTAGTCTTCTCTCTCAAGAGTCTGGGGGGTAAATTTAAAGATGGGAGTTCTACTTCACATGGACAACCAATCAGAAGCTACAGATGGAGCCATCCTCATCTAGCCCTTTAATAGGATTACTTTGCTAATCCCCTACTGTATTGTTCTATGTATTGTATTGCAGCTGAGAACAATAGGCCTTGGATAGCCATGGCTCACCATGGCTATCCAGAGACGGCTAGATGAGGATGGCTCCATCTGTACTTCTTATTTATTTAGCACCTTCTAGAAGATACAGGTTGAGTATCCCCTATCCGAAATGCTCGGGACCACGAGCATTCCGGATAGGGGAATTTTCCGGTTTTTGGAATATATTTTTGTAGCCATACTTACCTGTCCCCTGATGGTGTCCGGTGGTCCCTCGGCGTCCGCGCAGTCCCCGGGCGTCCACAGCAGGCCTCCGGCATCTTCTCCTGGTCTCCAGCGGTCCCAGGAATGCATTGCGCGAGTGTGCGCGCGCACCGGTGACGTCACCGGCGCGCGCGCACACTCGCGCAATGCATTCCTGGGACGGCTGGAGACCCTGGAGAAGATGCCGGAGGCCTGCTGTGGACGCCCGGGGACCTGGTAAGTATGAAAAGAGGGTTAGGGGGTTAAAAAAAAAAAAATTTGAATGATTCCAAAAACCACGGTTTTTGGAATAATTCGGATAAGGGATGTCCGGATACCGGATACTCAACCTGTACTAGATAGTATCTGATTGGTTGCCCATAGCAACATCCTGTCTGAAATAGAACTCCCATTTTAGTAAATTTCCCCCTGGGAGTTATTGCAGGGATTCATGGATCTGCTAAGCTAACAGCGAGATTGGCACGTATAGATGGCACCACATTACCAACATTGTTGAATTTCAAGGTCAGTAGTATTACCGTCTTCTGTATCGTCCCCCCCCCCCCCCCCCTCATTATTGTCCCAGATTGCAGACCCTGTAATCGCTGTTGCCAGCCCAGAAAACACTACGGTATTTGGAATTCAAGATGCTTACAGTTTCTTCCAGCTCAGACGGCGGTCATGCATTACTCACTAAATATGTACCGGGAACAGAGGGCTGTTTGCGAGAGTATCTGATTCCACAGGCAGATTTATAACCTCTTCCTGGCCGCGCAGCTATGAATCTTCGCAAGGTGCCAAATATTATACAAATTAAAACAGCTTCACTTCCAGGCAGAAGTCCCATTACTGCCTGCTCCAAACAAATAATGTTTCTCGGAGTTGGATTCATTTCAGTGTTCGGGGGCTATGTACTCCCGTAGAATAACACACAAAAACTATCATATATAAAAGTTAGTGGAAGTTGTGCGGCGCTATGAAAAATGCGGCAGTTAAAAAAAATTATAATAAACCCTTTTATTTTTTTTTTATGTACCTGTTAAACTGCATCTATAAAACGACTCGGTGTGTGCTGTGATTAAAAAATTATATATTCAGCAGCAGGAACGCTTCCTGGATTACAAAGGAAATGTTTGATGTGTTTCTAAATTTACAGCCAGGAAACTCTAAACTTAACGCTAATAAATGCCACCTCTGATCAATGCCAACCCTGTTCCGGCACACGCTGTACAGGTAGGGATTTGGCACCGCAAGAATGGGGAGTTGCAAATTCCAGGGAATATGGAACATTTAAGGGAATATACAACAAATGCTGCAATATAACCAAAAAGTCAACTCAAGCAGTAAGTTCGTCCCAGTTGCCCAGAGGCAGAATAAATATTGGTGCCCACCCACACACAGCAGCTTATACTGTATAAATATATGTATGCATGTGTATATGTATGTATGTTATGTATAAAGTAAAGAGAAAGTGAGGATGATCCTGCTAGGAGAGGGAATCAGCCACAGAAGCGATATTAACGGCTTTCAATTAACTGATTCAAACATGCAGGGGAGGAGAGGTTCCCCCTTGGGAGCAGGAGCCCCAGGGGCAGATGACTCCATGGCCTCCCAGTGTTACACCTCTGGCAGTGGCTTAACTATAAATTTTGCACCCCCCTGCCAAAAAGTTTGTGGCGCCCCCCCCCCCCCCCCCCCCCCGGGCTCCTCTCCAGCGTATTTACCCAGCGTGTGACGTGATGACATCACACGCATAACAGAGAAGCTGTAGCAGGAGAGAGGAAGAGAGACTAGCATACACTGCTGCTTCCCTTGGCTCCGACGCATTCCAGGCCGCCCTAGCATGCCCATCCGTCCACCCATCCTGTACACAGTAGCCAATAGGTGGCTCTGTGTACAGTCAATTGAATCAGTGGGGGGGATTTGACATCTCTGCCATGGCCCCACCTGCGCTGCGGCTGACTCGCCTCCAGTGCTCAGTCAGTGGGCAGCGTCAGGCAGCCCCATGCGGCTGCTGGGGCTGCCTTACAGTAGTTACGCCACTGACCTCTGGACACAAGCAAAAGGACTGTATGGAAATAGTCGACACAGGAGAAAGTAATCTATTTGTTGTCAAAATCTGCTGCCATGGACACTGTATAAGTGTGCCTCGTCCCCTTGCATGGCTCGCTGTGCCCACCATGCTTCGGGCACGGTGCCTGGCTGCCCTAGCACACTATTATAATTTGCCTTTATGCAAGAACAAGTTGGTTTATTAAAAATCCATAAAAAGTCATGTCAACCTGGGTCGACAGTTTTCAGGTTCACCGTTTGCTTGTGTCATCCTTGCATCAATGTTGATCTCTTTCATGTGTCGATCTATGGCCTGAAGATCAAAAGTGGTAGAAGGCTGCAACAAAATGTCAACATTTGAATCCAACTGCCAGCATCCCGATTATAGGTATGCGGGGTGAATTAGCATGGTATACGGTCAATAGGTCGACTGTCAAAAGGTGCTTGTGTCAACCAAATGAGCCTATCAACCTTAAGCCATGTCAACCTTTTTCAAGTCTCGCCCTAATGCATGTTGACCTTAGTTTGGTCAACCTTATGATCCACACCCAATTAGCAATAGGTTGTGGGGTGTGTGTGGGTTTTGGGGGGGGGGGGGGGGGGGGAGTTAGGTTTAGAGTCTAATGGGGGACTTTGGGTTAGGCTGCAGAGGGGGGTTAGGGTTATGCTGTGGGAAGGGAGGGTTAGTCAATTAAAAGGGGGATATGGTTAGGCTGTGGGGCGTTTAGGTGGCTGAGTAAGAAAGTTAGGGGTAGGCAGCGGCGGCTCAACATTAAGGTTAGGCTGTGGGGGTTGGGCTGCAGGAAGGGTGGTAGGGAGAGGCAGGGCAATGGTAACTATAAGCAACGGACCCATCTGGATTTCCTCTTGCGAGGTTCTGCAGCGATATTCTGAACACCGGCATCCGTCTAACAGTCATCCGTAGGTATAATTTAGCTGATGCAAATTTACCAGCCATATTTCACTTCAAATGGGTACGAATATGTGTATTTGTACCCAGTCAATCCTACCCCAACGTGTATTGTGTACCCAGCTACAATGTTGGAGTAATATTCATAATTTCGCATATTGGTTTATTCCAGGGGTTCCCAAATATTTTTTTAATTAGAGCGCCCTCGAGTATCAGAATATTTTTTACAGCACCCCATGGCCAAAAATTTCTCTTTGATAAAAATCTGAAAAAAATATTAAATGTGAAGTAAACGGTGTTTATAACTCATCTTTAATAGAGATTTAATAGGATGAGATATTCAGAAAGTGAGAGATTTAGGAAGAAATTTTTTTAAAGCGGCAATCACTTACACTGCAAAATCAGACTGGTTTTGCAGTGTAAATGATTGCCGCTTTAAAAAAACCCTGGAGATTTCTTACCAAATCTCTCACTTTCTGATTCTCTCATCCTATTAAATCTCACCCATAGGGTCAGTAATGTGGTAATGAAGATCCACTTCTGTTTGTCCACAATTTGCCTATTACTACATTGGTCATTAATTATTTTGAATTGGTCATGGACTACCGATCCAGGGCACCCCCGCAAGTCCCTCAAGGCACCCCAAGGTGCCACGGCACACTGGGCCTTATTCTAGTTCACTCTTTCTGACAAAATCCTTCTTAGATGGACAAAACCATTTGCACTGCAGGGGGGGCAGACGTTACTTCAGAGAATTAGATTTGGGTGGGGTTTTACTTCAAAGTGAGATCTATATTGCAGCGTAAGAATAAAGCAGCCATTATTTACCATGCACAGAAACAAAATAACTCACACAAATCTAATTCTCTCTGCACATGTTACATCTGCCCCCCTGCAGTGCACATGGTTTTGTCCATCTAAGAAGGACTTTGTCAGAAAGAGTGAACTAGAATAAGGCCCACAGTTTGGGAACCACTGGTTTATGCATAACCTAAAGGAAAAGATCAATTTCCCCATTTATTATTATTACCAAACTTCTGTCTTAATAGAGATGTCCAAAACAATCAAAATGTAAAGACGCCGGAAGCAGATCAGCGTTCTATCTCTCCAGGATGAGCTGGTGGGAATAATATATGTTTAAGGCTGATTTTAATGAAGTCGTGCTGAATGCATCAAATATCAAATACACTTCAAAGCACATAATCTATTTACACTCTCTATGCACATACTGTATACTGTACGATGTGATTATCAGGACTCTATTACTTGAAATAACTGAGTTCTATAAGGGCTGGCCTCCATTTTTCTTCATTCAAATATTATTGTTGTTAGAGGTGAGTCAGTAACAAGTCCAGTCTTGGTGGTATGGTATGGGATGCAGTTACAATACCGGCGGTCGGAATCCCGGCGTTCAAAATCCTGACGCCGGAATCCTGACCGACGAAATCCCGACACTTTCTCCCTCTATGGGTGTCCACATAGAGGGAGAATAAATTAGTGTGCCGAGTCCGCAAGGTGGTGGTGGTGGGGGATGATTCACGTCCCCCCCTTGTCGGGATTTCGGCGGTCGGGATTTTGGCGGTCGGTTTCCGGCGTCAGGATTTTGAACGCCGGGATTCCGACCGCCGGGATTTAGTACCAATCCCGTTCTTACAGTAGGTTTTATTTATTTGTTTATTTAAGTATTTAATTAAGTAATTATTTATTTCAGTATGTGTTTATATATTGAAGTACAGATTGAGTATCCCTTACCTGAAATGCTAGGCACCTCGAGCATTTTGGATAAGGGAATTTTCCGGATTTTGGAATATTTTTTTTCCATACTTACCTGGTCCCTTGGTAGTGCCCTGATGGTCCCCCGACGTCCACGGTGTCCCCCGACTTCCACGGCAGCCTTCAGGATCCTCTTCAGCAGCATCTCTCCGGTCCCAGGGGTGCATTGCGCGAGTGTGCCGGCGTGCCGGTGACATCACTGGCGTGCCCATACACACCTGGAACTGGAGATGCCCCTAAAGAAGATACTGAAGGCTGCCGTAGACATTGGAGGATGAGGTAAGTATGGGAAAAAAAAAGGGGGGGGGGACACCTCCCAAAAAACCCTGAAATATTCTGAAAAACCACGGGGTACTTGTGGATTATCACGGCTCCCATCGCATGCCATCGCATGCCATATATAGTGGCATGCGATGGCATGCGATTTTTGCCGTTTTTTACAGGTTTTTTTACAAAATCGCATGCGATCGCATGCGTTTTTTTAAAGAAAAGCATCCAAATGCATTGAAATTATTATGAAACATGTTCAATGGCCCCCAAATGTCATTTCTGAGGCTGTACCACCCCCACTATCAACGCGAACCCGAAGAGTGGCGAGCGCAGCGAGCCCGCGAGGGGCGGCGGTATGTGTCCTACGACCTTTTCATACCCCCACTATCCACGTCGGCGTGGAGTTGAGAATAGAAAGTGTGGCGAGCGCAGCGAGCCACCGAGCCCGAAGCGTGGCGAGCGGACGCGGATACCTTCACAGGTATACGCGTCCCCTCGCGGGCTTCACAGCTGTCCGCGTCCCCTCGCGGGGCTCGCTGCGCTCGCCACGCTTCGCACCGAGCCCGAAGCGTGGCGAGCGGACGCGGACACCTGTGAAGCCCGCGAGGGGACGCGTATACCTGTGAAGGTATCCGTGTGCGCTCGCCTCGCTTCGGGCTCGGTGGCTCGCTGCGCTCTCCACACTTTCTATTCACAACTCCACGCCGACGTGGATAGTGGGGCTATGAAAAGGTTGTAGGACGCGTACCGCCGCCCCTCGCGGGCTCGCTGCGCTCGCCACGCTTCACGTTGATAATGGGGGTGGTACAGCCTCAAAAATGACATTTGGGGGCCATTGAACATGTTTCATAGTAATTTCAATGCATGTGGATGCTTTACTGTCAAAAATCGCATGCGATGCGATTTTTTTCCCGTGCGATGGCCATCGTGGGAGCCGTGATACTCCACAAGTACCACGGTTTTTGAAATAATTTGGTTTTTAGAATACATGGATAAGGGAGGCCCGACCTGTATTTATTTAGTATTAATTTATTTATTTCTTGATTTAAGTATTTATTTGTTTAATGAAGTATGGATTTATTTAAGTATTTTAATATATTTTTACATTCTTGTTACTGCTGGCCAAGATGATGTTTAAAGGCCTGATTATTAGACCAAGAAAATCCTTACCCCCTGGAATTTAGCAAGAATTGTGATGACAAAAATAACCAACAATAAATGTTTATTATTCAACTAAATTATTTTTGTTTTCAATTGCAAATTGTTTTTAAATGATTTTACTCTTTAAACAATATTTGACATCTCCTGTATTCTAGCGCTGCGCCTGCTTGACCCGGGCATTCGGGTAATGCATGGGCACATAGGCGCCGATTCTGTGGGTGCTCAAGGGCTTGTGCACCCACGGAAATTGATGAGCACCCACGGGGGCCCGAGTCGTGCTGCTGGGCCGCAGTTTTACTACTCAAACCCGCTATATTATACAGCACACTTCCGTCCTGCACTCCGATAAGTATAGCAACCCGGTCCCCTTCACACCCCGTGCACTCTTACGTGACCTCACGCACAGCCGCTGGGGCGCCAGCGCCAACCTCCCCCCTCCCTCTCCCTACACACACCGTCGGTGTCCGTCTCAGCCTGGGGCAGCTGCTGCGGCACAGTGCAAGGAGGCAGCTTGCTCACACCAACAAGCGGAGCGGAGTAGGCTGGCAGGAGCGGGACGGGCATCTGACTGTCCTTTCAGCTTCTAGTTTCTTCTTGGGGTGCCTGCATGGCCATGAGCTGACTCTATAAGGCTCATGTGAGTTAGGTCAGTAAATCCAGTGCACGTTGCTCTACTGGACCCAAAAATAATAGCTGGCCATTTATAAAACCAGAGCCAGGGAATGATGCATTTATTTATTTGGCACTGTGGGGGCATTTATGTACCTGCACTGTGGGGGCATTTATGTATTTGGCACTCTGCTCAGTGGCGTAACTATAGTCCCGCAGCCCCCGCGGTGGCGGGGAGGCGCTAGGCAGGTGTGGGTGCCTGGGGGGTCTGCGGGACTATAGTTACCACCTGGTCCCGGCTCCCGACTCCTGCCCTCCCCCTCCTTACCCCATTGCCGCCGGCGCCGCTGCCTCTAACCCGACACGCAGATCTGTGTCGGTTGACGGGCGGTCCCCGGCTCCGGCTGCAGTGCTAATATAATAAGAGACACTCGGAAAATGGATGCCCCCATAATGCTGTATGGGGGCAGCCATTTTCCGAGTGTCTGTTATTATATTAGCACTGCAGCCGGAGCCGGGGACCGCCCGTCACCCGACACAGATCTGCGTGTCGGGTTAGAGGCAGAAGCGCCGGTGGCAATGGGGACGGGTAAGGAGGGGGTTAATATTTCGGGGGGGGGGGCGCCCAAAATGCCCGGCGGGGGGGCGCAAAAAAAGTAGTTACGCCTCTGACTCTGCTGCTGTCAAATATTGGAGACAACTTTGCTGCGTAATATGAATTGGTATTATTTTGAGGCCACGCCTCTTCCCCATGAAGCCACTCCCCTATATTTTTGGCTTGAGCACCCACAAGCAAAAACATAAATCGGCACCAATGCATGGGCATATCCCTCAGCGTGGCCCTGCAAAGTGTAATGTTAACCCTTACTGCTCTGAGTCACTATTACTAAGATACTAGAGAGATGTATAGTATAGGTTGTTGTGGTTTTTTAACTATTTATTAATAATTTGTAATACTTTTTCACATACTGCATTAAAAATGCATTTTTGATTCCGTTCCGATGTATTACTCAGTGACACTTCCGCTGATTGCAGTTAGAAGCAGTTGATTCTATTATGTAACTGTGGAGATACGGGTGAGTGACCCAGACAAATTGGACCCATGGAAGATAATTATATCAGAGTGCTTTAAGTGTTTTTAGAAGTACAACATAGAACATAATGTATGTGCAGCGGCGTAATTACAGGGTGGCTAAAATGGCAAAGATCCAGGGTTCCACAAGGTGGACTTGATTTGCAGACTCCCGAATCATTGTCTGTCGCTACCATGTTGATTAAGCTGCCTGCCCCAGCTCCGAAATCCCACTGTCTGCTGCTTACCTGAGGAGGTTCCGCCACTACTGGAACCATTACTTTATGTACATTGTGCTAGAGTGCCAGATAGGCAGACTGAAGCCAAAGTCTCCTTCATACGCCACAAGCATTAGATCCTACATGCCAGTTGTATAACCTTCATTACATGCACATGGGCAGTATAACTGGCGAGTCCCTGAACGCCCGTACACGTGTGTTTTGCAGCATTACAAGGGGAGCAACATGTGTATTAGCACCTGGAACATTTAAACAGGCCCTGGTGTTCCTTGTATAAATATAACATCTTAGGATCAGACAACGGGGCCTCAAGGGCCAACTTATAACCATCCACAATCACAGACGCGGACGTGCTGTGATAATATCGGCCCAATTTGCAATGTGATAATGGACTACATCACACAGATGTATCAATTATTGCATTCAGGGACAGAGGTTGCGATGAAGCTCTAGCCCACCTATGCCTCTCTGCAGCATCATCGGGGTATTTTCAACAAAAAATATCCTGACCATGAGCTGACCATGCCCCGCTGACATGTGTCACTACCACCACCACTGGCAACCCTCCATGTAGTAGTGATGCCCCCCGCGCGCTGTGACATCCCCACACCCGTCGTTACTTCCCTGCTGCTGGTAATACTTATGAGCACCGGGAAATGTACCTGCACTCTGGGGCTTCCTGCTTTTGTGACCCCATGTGCTGTAAAGTGAGCTGCCACTTTGCAGCGTCACTTTACTGCACTGGAGGGTTGTAGATGAGGAGAAAGCCCAGATGACCAGCAGTCCTCACCAGAGCATCGATCAGCAGAGGTAAGAATACATATTTTTACATGTCCATGCACTTAGGGGCGCCGTCAGTTCTGCTGGGCCTCAGTAAAATAAGTGAGCATGGCCTACAGGGGGGAGTGTTGCCAAGCCATTGTAAAAACAACTTAGCAGAGGCATTAATGTCCTAAACCAGCAGGTGGGCAGCAGGGTGTGGGTGGGATTTCTCAGGAAGAGAGGACAAGCTGCCTTTCTCTCCAGCTCAGCATACACCACAGCGTGGGCTGGGCTGGGGAGAGAGGCTGCTGCAGCAGCAATTACTCCTCTCTCTCTCCCTGGGTCACATATACTCAGCTTCAAAAGTGATAAAATGGAGAGTGATAAACTAGCAGCCAATCTATCCCTAACTGCCATGCTACATGCTGTATTTTTTAAAATGACAGTTAGGAGCTGATTGGTTGGTAGCTTATAACTCTACACTTTATCACTTTTTTGAAGCTTAGTACATCTGGCACCCTGTGCTAGGCTCTCTGCAATGGGGGAGGGGGGTTGCAGGCCCCTGACCCCTCCATCTGACCTGGGCTTGGGTAAAGAGTACCCCCCCTCTCAGCGGCACTGCCTGAACTGCTTTCTCTGCCTAGGGTCAGAGAAAGCTGGGCTGAAGCCAGGATTCGCAGTGAGCCCTTTGATTCGCCAGCTGAAGCGGAGGTTATTATAATAGGACTTACAGCAAAAAAAAAAAATCATACATGATAAGAAATCTGTCCAGATAGCATTTCCCTTGATAAGTTTGGGAAATGTAATCTGCTTACTCAGAAAAAAAATGCAAATTAAAAAAGTTTCACAAAAACTGCTCCAGATAACATTTAATGCATTCAGGTGAAACTTTAGTAAAAATAATGTTAATAAATCAGACCCTTAATGTCTTGACAGCTATTTAGTTATATGTATAGGATGTATCCACGACATACTTGGTAACAGGAGGTGACTTTCATTGTATTCCTTCCTTATATAATACTTTATGAATAAATGTCATCAAATGAGATAAGGTTATTAAATAATAAAGACCCTTTGACTTTCGACTTAGCCATTGTCCACCTAATGCTTGTGTCAACCTTCCAACAATGTCGACCTATTTCATGTTTCGACCTTTGCCATGTGGACATTGGTTGACCTAATGGCCCAGACCCCAGGTCGGGTATGTACATTTTTAAGCCGCTTACAAGATGCAACCTCCCGATTTAATCATAGCAGCAGTTTTAATGGGATGACGCTGTTTATCGGCTAACAACGATGCAACGATCCAACGATATTGTCCGATCAGCCTGATAATTGCATAGGTGTGTACCGAGCGCCATAGGTGAAGATTCTGTGGGTGCTTGAGGGCCTGAGCACCCATGGAAAATTGATGAGCACCCACTCAGCAGCTGCCCACTCACCCGTGTCCCACTGCACTTCCCCTCCCTCGTCGATGGCACAGGTACTGTGTGGGCATTTATGTACCTCCACTGTGGGGGCATTTATGTACCTCCACGGTGGGGGCATATATGTATTTGGCACTGTGGGGGCAATTATGTATTTGGCACTGTGGGGGGGGGATTTTTGTACCTGCACTGTGTGGGCATTAATGTATTTGGTACTGTGGAGATTTTTGTACCTGCACTGTGTGGGCATTAGAGTAACGAAATGCCAACACTTGACATGGAGTGAATTAAACATCCACATCTGCGTGTCACACTGAGAGGCATGTGACTCGGAGAGCCAATAAGGACATAGGTCTGGCAGTGGTGACTGATTGATAATAGCAGGAAGGGGAGGAGATTTCCTCTTCTTCCTGCAGAATTCCCCGCCCTCCCTTCCCTGTTGCTTATCGAGGGTGGTGGATGTTAATCGAGTTAGCTGATAGGCGGGAAAGAACGGCAGTTTTAATCAATTAGCTCACACCACAGGTTTTGGGGGCGTTTTTATGGCTTGTTTGCGGTGCACTCACCTCTCATTGGCTTAGGCCTTTTCGCTGTATCACCCGTGTCGGGGACAGCGTCCCCACCCGGCTGGGTGGGTAGTCAATGTGTGGGTAGAGTTGGATACCGCTTGTATTTTGAGTTAAGCTGGGTACACATATGTACAATTTCATTTTTCTTGCGACCGTTCGATCGACCGTATACACGTTCGGCCGTCCGAAACATACGACCGATCTGCGCGTACACATATGTACAATTTTACTGGCGACGTCCGATGTACTCCCGTCCAAACAATCGCAAGAAAAAGATTGTACCACCGTACACACTCTCCCGTTCTGGCTATTCGAACGATAAAAATGTACACAACATTATCATAATGGGCTGGATTAAAAGAGCATAGCAAAACGAGGCGTGATCACGGAACAAAGAATCGTTCGTGTAGTACAGTGAATAGAGCCGTGACTATTCATATCCATTGCTAGCTGTACTGGATATACGTACGTACGTTCGTCTATCGGTGCATTTGGGCCTTTTTAATCATGAGCTTGAGGAGAAGGAAGGCTCGTGCGTGCATTTTGGCTGCTATGGCCATCAGATTGCGGGCTATTAAAAAAAGAAAAAGGACCAAGAATCGGAGCTGCTGGACCAGAGACTGGCTTCTGAGGAGAGACACCTTCTCCCACATGCCATTGCTACAGGAGATACGGGAGAACAATCCTGATGATTTCAGGAATTATCTCCGTATGGATGACGCTACCTTCATGGAGCTGCTGACACTGGTTACCCCTTTAATAGAGAGAGAGGACACCTATTTCAGGAGGCCTATTTCTGCAGAGCAGAGACTGGTGGCAACGCTGCGTTATCTGGCAACAGGCAGGACCCTTGCCGACCTGAGATTCACAACCGCAATATCATCTCAAGCGCTGGGGTTGATAATACCAGACACCTGTGATGCCATCGTCCAAGTTCTACAGGAGAAATACATGAAGGTAAATATAGAAATTACATACATGTCCCCCATATGTATAGCTGTGCACATACCTGTACCCTATATGTATATCATTACAATGCCTGTTAATGTAATCTTTTACACCAGTGGGTGGGGGGTCATTTTGATAAGGCGGGTAATAGCTTTGAGGCTGCAATGGGGGAGGGCTGATGTGTCTAAAATCAACCCAACAGATTAATAATACGCATATACTTTTATATTGCAGTTTCCATCGACCAAGGAGGAGTGGCAAAATATTGCACGTGATTTCCGTGATCTTTGGAATTTCCCTAATTGTGGTGGAGCTATCGATGGCAAACACGTCAGAATCATGCCCCCTGCAAAGAGTGGCTCTTTTTATTATAACTATAAGGGGTTCTTCAGCATTGTTCTAATGGCCATCGCTAATGCTCGATACGAGTTTGTATTTGTGGACATTGGGAAAAATGGTAGAGTTTCAGATGGAGGAGCCCTGGAGTATACCTTTTTCCACGACCAACTGAAAAAAAATCTACTGAATCTGCCAGAGCGGACTGAAAATGAGCACGGTTTGAACTTTGTTTTTGTGGCGGATGAGGCCTTTGCATTGCACCCTAATGTCCTTAAACCCTACCCACAAAGGGCACTGAACAGGGAACGGCGCATTTTTAACTATCGCCTGTCACGTGCCAGGCGAGTGGTTGAAAATGCGTTTGGGATTCTGAGTAATAAATTCAGAATTTTTCACAGTGCCATCAATCTGCGCCTAGATAAGATTGACAAAGTGGTGCAGGCCTGCTGTGTGCTGCACAACTACATGCGCAGAAAAGCGGTGCACACACAACAACTGGGGGCTACAGTGGACGACAGCCAAGTTGTTGACGAGCCTATTGGTCTGACAGCTTTGGCAAATAATTTAAACACCAGAAATGCATCAACGCAAGCAAAGTTGTCAAGAGACGAGTACTTGGATTATTTCAATGGTGTTGGGGCTGTGGAGTGGCAGAATGACATGATTGCTTAAAAATGTACGTTTTTGTCATTGTAAATATATTGTTTTTTGGTGTGTACTAATCAATATTTTGCCAATAAAATTTGTATACTCACAGTTCCGCACAAGTTGTCCTCTGCGTCTTATTGCAGCAAGGAGGGGGAGGTGGAGGCCGAATCACGGCAAGTGAGTGGTAGTACTCAGGTGCCAGGCATTCCTGGAGGGCACAATGCCACGGCACCTGGAGTGCAGACTGTACCCAGTACTGGTGTTTATGTACTAGCAAGTAGTTGCTCCACCACACCTATTTCTATGCCAATTTCTCCTGGTACTTTTGTACAGTCTCCAGGAGCAATACATGAAGGTAAATATTGAAACAACATGCATGTACCCCATATGTATATCTGTGCCCTATAGTCACCCTGCATGGTAAATGATATTTTCACACGGACACCAACTAGATTACAGAATTTTTAATTTTTGTATAAATTATTAACTTATAAACTTATAAAAAATATAACATAAATAACAAGGAAATAAATAATAAAGAAATACTTAAACATAAAAATATTTAAACTATATTATTAAAACAAAAATGCAATTAAATCAACTATATAAAATATTTACATCTGGTGGTAAACTTGGCCCACCCCATAATCCCCTGTATCCATCGGTGGTTGGGAGGGAGATGGAGTTTGGAAGGGGCCACCAGGTGGACCTGGTGGGAGCGTATTAGCCGCCGTTGCCGGTTGGTGCTGCCTTTGCCCAGTTGGTGGCTGTAAATGGTGATACTGGGGATATTGCACCGGGTGAAATACAGCTTGTTGGGGTATAGGAGCTGGGCTGATGGGTTGAAATTCAACCCTAGGCAGAGGGGTCTCATCGGTGAGACGTGTGTGCCGGGTCAGAGTCCCCACACGGGCCCGGTACAGCGTCTCATAAAATATGCGCTCTACCTCCACCCTTGTAGCCGGGTCCAACTTTCGCAAATTGTCCGCTAATACGCTCCCCACCCGGTCCGCATCATCCTCATCCATTTTTTGGGTGGGTGGGCTTTCCTGCTAAACCTTCACACGTGGCACTTATGTCATGGCAAGCAGTCCCACGGCAGCAATGCATCACATGTGAGCAGGCCGGGATGTTCCCATGTGATGCGTTGCTGCCGTGGGACCGCTTGCCACTACATACACCACCATGTTCAAATGTGTTTTCATGTTTTTTGGGTGGGTGGGCTTTCCTGCTAAACCTTCACACGTGGCACTTATGTCATGGCAAGCAGTCCCACGGCAGCAATGCATCACATGTGAGCAGGCCGGGATGTTCCCATGTGATGCGTTGCTGCCGTGGGACCGCTTCCCACTACATACACCACCATGTTCAAATGTGGTTTTATGTTTTTTGGGTGGGTGGGTGTCCGTTCCTGCTACACCTTCACGCAAGCACCTGTATGTGATACTCTGTTCAGGTCCGACCACCCAAATAAACAATGTGTTCACAGTAATTTTTGTCAGTATTTCTTAATAAATGTTAAGTGTTTATGCAGAACAATGAACATCACATATCTATCTATCTATCTATCTATCTATCTATCTATCTATCTCTATCTATCTATCTTCTATAACTTCAGGAATGCACACACAACGATTATTTATTTCAAAACGAATGCACACACAACGAATATTCTTTAACAGCATGGGGCGGAAAGTACGGGGGAGAAGACTTCCTGTTGTTTACTTGCTGCGCTGATGGAGGGATGACGCAGCTAGTCAACACCCACATGGGCGTGCTGCGTTTGGGAGGAATGATCGCAGGAACGGGCTGCATATCGATCGAACGTGCGTACACATGTCACTTTTCTTTCGATATGGAGCCGTCCTGTCGGAAGAATATTAAGCAGCAAAGAACCTGCGACCGACCGACCGTGGACGGCCAAAAGCGTTTTTGGCCGTTTATCGATCGCAACGAAGGGATCGGGACAGCGTACACATATATACAATCGAACGGCCGTTCGTCCGCAGATCGGAAGAACGGCCCGACGATTGTACATATGTGTACCCAGCTTAAGGCCAGTTACGTCAGAATTGGGGTGGAGTTACATTTGGGGCCGTTCTTTCTTGGCCACCATTAATTAATTAATTAAATCAAATTAATTAAATCAAATCAATTCAAACTAATAAATTAGCTTAAAAGTTGCTACAAATAAATCAGTTAACAAATTCTGCCAAACCTATGTCTCCGAGTCTTTATTTCAGGTTTAGTTATGTTAAGTTTACATATGTTATGACATGCTTAAGGTACACATGAGATGTTGGGATGTTTAATGTATTTGACACTGTTGCCATCATTTGAATATTGAAGACAACTGTGCTGCGTAATATAAATCAGTATTATTTTGTGGCCACGCCCCTTTCCCATGAAGCCACTCCCCTATATTTTTGGCTTGAGCACCCACCAGCAAAAACATAAATCGGCACCTATGCCGAGCGCTACTGTTTTGTGCAGTGCATCAGATTGCGGGAACACTCCCACCATTGGTGATGTTCTAAGATTCTTCCCTGCCAGTACCGTCACATTCCCAAACCCGCGAATTAGAGGAAGTGCAGGGATTATTTCATTACAAGATACCAATGACTACCTTTCCTAATGACGTCTTTAAGACACATGCTATTTCCACTAATTAAACAAGCAAAAGAGAATCCCATAACGAATCATCTTTTGGCAGCGGCAGCGTGGATTATAGAAAAGATGGTTTCCAAGGATGGATTCCTGGCGTTGCAGGCATTAATATCTGTGTACGTTCCAGTTCCCACCTGGGCAGAAAGGTAAAGTAACTAATTTATGTCTTTTAATATCCAACTGGGGAGCATTTAGATGGAACATTAAGGTGTACTAAGTGCTTTTAATAAATGATATAGCTCTCATCAGATCAAAGGACACATGTGAGAGGTATTAACTGCCAAAGTCTTTTCCACATCAAATGGCATATGGGTTTTCCATTGAATAAAGAATGAAATAACATCATATGAATAAGAGCAGACATACATTAAACACGTGACGTACTTCTAAGGCAGAAAGGACTCTGCATTAGGGTGAAAGTGTAATGCAGAAATCTCTGTTATAGAGAATAAAATATAGGATTCACGATCCGGGGAATCAAACAGACATTCTTACCATCTAAGTGCCTGTCCAGACTGTCTCTGCGCTTCAGGGCCATGTGCTGTTGGCTACCTGTGTGCAGTGCAGCAATCCTGCAAACTCCTCTGTGCTCATTCAGTGCCGATAGGCCCAGGGCTGTGCTGTCTCTCCTCTCATGCCGGCCAGAAGTTCTCAGCTCCCCACGGCTTCTTATGCTGCCGCCATTGCTCCCAGCCACAAGCTGTTCCTCCAAACAGACTGTCTCGGTCAGAGCCAAACATATTGGCTGCCATGTTTAGTCCAGTCACCTGTTTCCCCTGAGCCAATCCCGTGAGACCTGTTTCCCAGTCAGTCTGCCTCAACCAATCCTCACTTCCCAGAATCATGGAAAAGTGTTTCAGTTGTCTTCTGTTCATACAGTTGTGGCTCTGCTGCAGAGTGTTTGCTTCCAGTTGGTCGAGCTCCTGTGATCCTCTGCCTCTGAGATGGAAACTTAGGTTCCCCCATCGTTCCTGAGCTGTTGATGTTCCACCATCATTCCTGAGCTGTTGATGTTCGACCATTGTTCCTGAGCTATTGATGTTCCACCATCATTCCTGAGCTGTTGATGTTCCACCATTGTTCCTGAGCTGTTGATGTTCCACCATCGTTCCTGAGCTATTGATGTTCCACCATTGTTTCAGAAGTATTGATGTTCTGCCCTCATTCCTGAAGTATCCATGTTCTGATATCATTCCTGATCTACTGATGTTCCAACATTGTTCCTGAGCTATTCATGTTCCACCATCATTCCTGAGCTTTTGATGGTCCACCATTGTTTCTAAAGTATTGATGTTCTGCCATCATTCCTGAGCTATCAATGTTCTGCCATCATTCCTGAGCTATCAACGTTCCTCCATCGTTCCTGAGCTATTGATGTTCTGCTATGTTTCCTGAGCTACTGATGTTCCACCACTGTTCCTGAGCTATTGATGTTCCACCATCGTTCCTGAGTTATTGATGTTCCACCATTGTTCCCGAAGTACTGATGTTCTCCCATCATTCCTGAGCTATCGATGTTCCCTCATCATTCCTGAGCTATCAATGTTATGCCATTGTTCCTAAAGTATTGATGTTCCATCATTCCCGCTCAACAGCTCTTCCAGTGATTTGCATCACATTTATTCCACAGCAATCATTGATGTTTCATCATCGATCCTAAAACCAACTCCATTGGCATCCACGGTAACGTATACCTCAGTATATTGTGCCTTGTGGCAATACTGCTAATAGGAACTGCATCAGTGTTTACACTGCATCTATTACCTCTGACCATCAAAGTATCTACATCTATTGCCATACCAATAATTGTGTGTTGTGTAATACGTTACTGCATTCTTCAAGTTACCAATTGCAAGTCTTCTGCGTGTCTACATAAAAGACTTTGCTTTTACTACCTGCTTCCTCAAGTTGGGCCGCCCCTTTGGGCTAACATCAAGTACCATATCCTGGTTTCATGTACAAGAGCTTTACCAAACCTCCCCGATTTATCCATCATTCAGAACCTACGCCTACGAGGGAAAAAAAAAGGACTATCTCTTTCTTGGGGCACTCTTGTGTGGATTACAGATAGTATCAGTTATTCATGATATAATAAGGTTCGGGTATAGTAAAGATCTGTGGTGGGGTATCTGGAGACAAACTTGGTTAGAGCCTCTCCGTTGTGACAGGAGTAGTGATTAAATACTAGTGATACGAAGTTGTGGGGAAGAGTATTCCCTGAGTGTTTGAAGGTTTTTATAAAATATAACTTTTAAAAATTTGTTCAAAAATAATTACTAGACAAACGTTTTTTTAGACGTTGACACAAATACACATATAGACAAACAAATAATAATCACGCTTGTATACCTGTGCTTAGAAATGCACTGTGTATTCTGTAATCCGTACCAATATTCCCTTGGTCCCCAAAGGAACAGGGACAAGGATACACCTTTGTTTCCAGCACAATTATCACTTAATTTGTAGGAAAAAAACACACAAAACCTAGTGTCTCAACCGTGTAGTTCGTATATAATGTATCCTGTTTTGACACAAATATATCTTGATGAAAATGTGCTTATTTTTATATTCTGCGAGGTAATATTTTGCAGAATGTAATATTACAGCTGTCTTTCCTTGTCCTATGGCCCATCAGATACAGTATGTTGCAGGGAGCAGAAAATGCTGAAGTGACTGACAGTAAAATATATACTTTCACTAAATAAATGGACAGGGCATCATCTGAGTGCAGTTAATGAAAAGATCATCAATGAGTGGACGAGTCAAGGTTATTAATTCGGATCCGTGAAAGCATCACTGTTTGTGTAATCCATCAGATTGAGAGAACACTTTAATTCCTACCTTTAATCATGTTTAAAGAATCTAACATTTGAGGGTTGTGAGAGGCAATTAGTTCCAGCTCATTACCCTGGCCTGATAGCTGATCAGTCCTCAAGATTATCTTTTCCTCCAGGACAGAATTTTCACTGGACTTTCTAAATCACTTTTGATTTGAGGGTTTCTTCTCCGCCTTCCCAAGCTACAAAAAGACTATCAGTATGACTCTATCTATCTATCTATCTATCTATCTATTCAAAGCCCCGCCGTGCTGCTGAGTCTCTCTGCACCAAGGGTCCCGGCATCTATATAATGGAAATGCCAGATACTGTGCAGGGACATGCTCCATGCCGGAACCGATACTGCATAATCACAAAAGCCTGGCTTCTACGAGCTGCACCTGTTGCAGCCCATAGAAGCCAGCTAGGGATGCACAGAAAGGCAAGGAGTGGCTTCCTACAGGAAACCTGCTCTCTTCTTATTGGAGCCCAGACTGGCAGACCTGATGGGAGGGAAAACCTCCCAATGGGACTGCCTTTACTGCAGGTGACTGGAAGGTAGAACTTTCAATTGGAAGTCACTGCCAGTCACAGTGAGCCAGTGCAGTCTCACAGACTGCATCAGGCTTCACTAATGCTGAGTGGGGTGGAGGATTTTACTTGGGGCGGTCTGCAGCCCATAGGTAAAATCTGCCACTGGTTACAACTATATTTGATTCTAGAACTATCTCTGTACATGTTTCATGAAGCCAGGCATCATGGCAGTTACGTAAAAAATAAAAGGGGGGGGGAGGAAGAATAGCAGCGCTTTAAGGAAAAATGATTGGAATTGGATAATCTGTATATATATATTTAATGATGACAATACCAGACAAATACACAATCTAAAACAATTAGAGATAACACAATTGATTCTAAAAGATGTCCATATCCACAGTATAGCAGCAATTATGAGGGAGAGTCCCATCCTAGTAAGCCCAAATCGGGTTAGATGTAAATAGTTACCACTCCTGGTTGGATGAGTAAAGGTATTCAAAGACAAAGTCCATGAGTCCAAGTGGCCGGCCCAGAATTGGCACAAATAACCGAAGTCCACTAGCAGGCTGATAGCTTGGTGGGTCACATGATGTGTACCCGGAAGTCTAATACTTCCAAATCCCGAACACATATATTAAATATTTAAGTGTTTAAAAGATTTATTTAAATTATTTCTGCAATTATTTGTATATTTTTTTTATTAAAAAGGTCTGCCTCTTGCTCTATGCTATTATTATTTTAAAGTGCTGATATAATTGTATGATCTATGCTAATTGTATGATCATGTGACCCTAATCCCCAGCTCCACAGGATTGAACCACTCCCAACGACCACCCATCCAATCTGGGAGACCATTGAACAGCTTCCCTGGTGCACCAGTATTCACTTTTCTGGCTTTACAAGACCGACCAAGCTACTGTATCAGCCTGCCAGTTACTGTATTTGTGCCAATCCAATTCTGGGCCGGCCACTTGGACTCATGGACTGTGTCTTTGAATACCTCGTCCAGCCAGGAGTGGCAACTATTTACATCCGATTTGGGCTTACTAGGAACGGACTCTCCCTCATAATTGCTGCTATACTGTGCATATGGACATCTTTTAGAATCAATTGTTTTATCTCTAATTGTTTTAGATTGTGTGGTATTGTCAACATTAAATATATATGTACAGATCATCCAATTCCAATCATTTTTTATTAACTTTCCTTAAAGCGTTGCTACCCCCCCCCCCCCTCCCCACACACACACACACCTTTTTTCTTGTTTACCACAATGATACAGGTCGCACTAACCTGTTTTTAGCAGCTGCTGAGTTAGTAACTCACACCAAGCGCTCCCTCTAGTTCCCTCCCTTTTTTAGGGTCGGCACTAGATCTCTTTTTCTCTTTTCATAATGGCAGTTAGATTCATAGGCAACATTCCATGATGATAAAACTTTTACTAAATTCCTTTTGGCTCCAGTATGGGTAGTTTGGTTTAGGACTCTCCCGTCACACACACACTTAATCACACAGAAGATTAGTGACACAGAATATATACAGTAGTCCATGGGACAGCCACAACCCGCATCTGATAATTGCTACAAATACCAGTCACAGCTGGATGATTTATTGACAACATGTTAGAAATGTAAACTTACAGCGTGTGTGTGACATGAGACGTTACGGTATTTGTGTTAAGAAGCAATATGACATGTGTGACGGAGACGTCACTGGGGACACAGTTTCACAGTCCATTACTCTGAGATTAAAATGTCCAGGGTTAATGGTCACTGCAGGCTAACTGATCCCTCGGGGCTATCCAATTAGCCCCAAAGCCAGGATTTATCAGGTATCTTTTGTCACCTGGTCGAAAAAAATTCCTGTCAACCAGATAGTTGTAGGCAGAGTGTAAATGGATGGTGTAATTATTAGCATTACTGCCCCACAGCACTGAGATCATGGGTTCTATTCCCACCATGGCCCTAACTGTGCGGAGTTTGTATATTCTCCCCAATGCTTGCAGGGGGTTTATCCTGGTAATCTGTATTCCTTTTGGCTCTAGTATGGGTAGTTTGGTAGCTTTCCATAGCGGGATGCTATGGAAAGCCGTCCACTCCACCGCTCATCTGCTGGTAATACCGGGCCAGCGATGATGCGGCAATGCGCATCAGTGATCACCGCTGGCCCATTCACACTGGGCGGCTCACAGTAGCGCACACAGGGGGGGTTTCTGAGTACCCAGAATCCCCCCTAGTCTGAAAGCTGAGGGTCCCCTCTTTCCATGGGTACAAGAATTTAAAAAATCGGCCCTTGGGAACTGGGGATATCTGACTTCAAAGCAGTGGTCCCCATCCAAGCCTGTTAATTGCTCTTCCCAGTCAGATATTTCAGGTTCTGTCTGACTTAGAGTTTTTCTGAGGGTATATTCCAAAAGCTGAGACTCTCCCCCTTTGATGGACACTAGTAGCTTGTCTCTACTGTGCCCAGAACCAGAGCTATCAGCCTTCCAGCAGCTGGTTACTTCTCCAGCTCCACACACCTGGTATGTAGATTTATATACTCGTTGGCAGATTGCTCTGCCTCCTGAACTCTGATCCCCTAGTCCCTAATACCATTTGGTAGGAAGGATTCTCTAGTTTTTAATTCCATTAAAAGCTAAGAAATCTAGTTCCGGGAACTGGAGATATCTGCAGTCAAGCAAGCTGTCCTCCCACCAGAAAATTATGAATAATAAGCCCACTCCACTATACACCCCTCCTCTGCATATTAAACATCCTCTACCACCCTGGAAGTTATGTATCAGGGCCCCTTCATTCAGCCCAATGCCCCCATCTTCTACCATCTGTGCAGTAAAGGGGTAATTAGTGGAAAATGAAATGAGCGGTTGATATAATACCCCCTACCACCTGCGGGACATCAAAGCTTCCGCTCATAGCACCCCCCACCCCTACTGCTGGAGGATTGCTATGCCCAGGGGTCTACACTGCTGTTAAATATATATATATATATATATATATATATTATTGTTATTATTTATATACATTTGGTCTATCTATAATACTTTAACTGACCCGGCATATACTGGGTCACCTAAGTGTCCATCTCCGTGCTTTGCTCGGCCCCTCTCTGGAAACCCCCTTCTGAAAATCCTGCGTTTGCCCCTGGCTCAAAAGACAAAACTGAGCTGCTTCCAGCTCAAAGTCACCCAGTGTGTATGGGCCTTTACACCACAGAGATAATTGCGTACGTTTTTCTATATCTGTATTCCTCCTTTTAAAATTGGTTTAGCATAATATCTTTATTACATTGTTCTTGTACATCCCTTAGGCATTCCGGTGATTTTTTTTATATAGTTAATATAATTTAATCAGCCACTGTCTCTCTTCTGATAGAACTCCTGTGCTAGCCAATTAAAAAAAATAAAAAGTAATATAACTGTATCACAGGTTTTTATGTTCCTAATAATAATGGATAGAGTTCTAGTTCATCAAGGTGATCTATAGACAACTTAGGGGTTCATTAGTGAAGAGCAGAGGAGGCTTCTGATATAGGGTTCCAGTTAAAATCCCAACACCAGATACACAGACAGACAGCACCAGAGCTTCCCCCTGCGGGCACCCCCAACCACCCACCTACCTCCGGAGCTCTGGTGCTTGCTGGCTGTGTTTTTGACACGCTGGTAACCTCCTCTCACCAGGATCCATGAAGCAGCACTGCAGACACAGCAACAGCCCAACCCTGTGGGGAGGAGTTCAGCATGTAGTAGATTCCTACTAGAAGCTGCTACTGCTCATCATACACAGAGCTGCAAACTCCTCCCCCTCTTGGGCTGTCAGAACATGGGGCCTTATTTTGGTTCACTCTTTCTGACAAATTTCTTCTTAGATGGACAAAACCATGTGCACTGCAGGTGAGGCAGATGTAACTTGTGCAGAGAGAATTAGATTTGGGTGGGGTTTTACTTCAAAGTTAGATCTATATTGCAGTGTAAAAATAAAGCAGCCAGTATTTACCCTGCACAGAAACAAAATAACTCACCCAAATCTAATTCTCTCTGCACATTTTACATCTGTCCCCCTGCAGTGCACATGGTTTTGTCCATCTAAGAAGGATTTTGTCAGAAAGAGTGAACTAAAATAAGGCCCATGGAGTGATGACAGCAATAGCTTTCCAGCAGGAAGCCATTCTGTGCACATCACCAGAGCTACAGTGCTTCCATGGGCTGCTGTCTGTGCAGCCCAGCAGAAGCATATCCTCTGCAGTGAGGAGCATGCCCAGACTTCAGTGAGTCAGTGTGATGCAGCTGAAGGAAGGTATGCATTGCACCAGAGAGGTGCATGGAAGTTTATTTTATTTTAATAATATTTGTGTATAGATCTTAATTAAGAGTATCATTTTGTGTACTTTAATATTAACCTTATTAAAAGTGTGTCTTTTGCTCTGTACTTGTGTTTATGTGCATATGAGTACATCATTTATGTACAGTAATTGCATACAAACACTTGTACAGCGCAAATCAAACTAATAACCTGCAAATAATTAATGACTGTTTGCAATGAGCAGTACCCAGGAAATTGCAGCCCCCCCTTAAGTCTAAAGGCAGGAGCCGCCACTGGTGAAGAGTACGCAGGTCATTAAAAATATATTAATATACAGTATATACAAATGTATGAATTAGTGACTAGTTCATATTACTGTAAATATACTAATTATAGTTTTGCTTCTGAGTCTGCAAACAACCAGTTTAAAGATAATACCATTTTATTTAGAATATCTAATTGAGAGTCTCACTCCTCTATGCTGTTAGGAACGAAGATTCTACCAGGCCCAAACAACAGAAAGATTAGTTTAAATGTAGGCACCACACTGAGCCCTATACCCACAGTCATGCCTAGTTCCTATCTTCTGAATGTTGCTTGGACCACATGACAGTTGGAACATACCATGTTGAAGGGGCAGCAGCAAGGTTTGGTGAAACAACAATTTCTTTATCCGTGGTATCAAGAACTCCTAGTAATACTGTAGGTGGCAAGCGAAGCGAGCCTGCGGGGGTCACTTTGTGTGTCCTCTTACCTACTTTCATGCTCCCCCTGCTGTCCCGGCTTATGTCCCGTTAGCCTGAACATTCAGTCAAGAGATATATACCCAACCCAATGCCAACCTTGTTTTATGCAGGCATCACTCAAGTCATCAGCCCACTGACAAAATAAGAGTCCTTTATGGACTGCAAAACCTGTGGGACATTCTGCCCGCTATCTCTCTCCACCTTAACACTCTCCAAGTGTTGATGCATGTGAATGTCGGATTGATGAGTCAGGGCTGGCTCGAGCCTAATTTTTTGGGTATGCAAACATAAAATTTTGTACCCATCACTGTGGATATTGTGGATGGAGCTACAATGTGGGTGTACAATCAGTTGATACATGAGTATTAACTGATACCTTAGAATAGGGATAGGATGCGCCTGAAGCACGACGCAAAAATATAGGGTGTAGCCAAATAATAGTAGCAATTCACATTTCACCACATAGTAGTGTGGTGCCACACACCGTAATGTCCATTGCACACTGTGCCACACACAATAAAGCCCATTATACATTGTGCCACACATTGTGATACCTGTTACACATTGTGCCACATATCGGAATGCCTGTTACACATTATGTCACCTCGTAATGCTCATTACACATTGTGGCACACACCGTGATGCCCGTTACACATTATACCACACACCTTGATGGACATTACATATTATGCCGCATAAGTGCTGCTCAATGTCAGGGGCTTCATGCTCAATGCCAGGGGCTTTATTCTCAATGCCAGGGGCTTCATGCTTGCTGCCAAGGGGGTTTCATGCTCGTTGCCACAGGATAGATAAATGCTCGTTGCCAAGTGGGAGTGAAATGATTGTTGCCAAGGGGGAGTGAAACGCTTGTTGCCAGGGGGGATTCATGCTTGTTGCCAAGGGGGTTTCATGATCATTACTAAGGGGGATTACATGCTCTTTACCACAAGGTTGTTAAATGCTTATTGCCAAGGGGGATTGAAATGCTCGTTGCCAAGGGGGGGTGAGATGTTCGTTGTCACATGTAAGTGAAATGCTGCCGCTAGCGGGGACAGCGTTAACTCAGCTGCAGATTCAGCGTAACAATAGGGCTGGCCTTGATGAGAGTTACAAGACCTATGACAGTTACCAGAGTGAAAAATTAGCTATCAGACCAATAAGAATTATTAGAGAGAAGAGTTATCAGAGCAGTAACAGACACAAGAGCAGTAGGAGTTATCAGTATAAGAACAGTTATCAGACTGAAAATGATCACCAGAACGGTTATAGTTACTAGACCAATAAGAGTTACCAGACCCAAGTTATCAGACCAATTCATGTGATCCAAGTGATGAAAGATGATAAATGTAACCAACCAGACCGATTAATGATCAGAGCTATAAGAATAATTACATCAGTAGTTCTCAAACTCGGTCCTCAGGACTCTACACAGGTCATACAAGTAGAGTAAGATTCTGCGCTTCCACTTGGATGCAACAGGGTCCCTGGTAGTATCCCCCTCTACAAAAAGCACAATAAAAAACAACAGTAGGGGCCCTCGCTTCCTATTGGAGCAAATGTTCTTATCCTTTAATAGTAGCTTTAGTATTAATCTTTCCTTCCTTGTTCAATCGGATATTTTGACCACAGAAAAAAACAGAAAGAGATCTCATTTCTGTTTTTTTCTGAGGTCAAATTATCCGATAGAACAAAGAAGGAAAGATTAATACTAAAGCTACTGTTAAAGTATAAGGACATTTGCTCCAATAGGAAGCGCGGGCCCCTACTGTTGTTTTTTATTCTACACAATTCATGTTTTCCATGTCACATTTTAAAAAACCACAGCTGACCTGGAAAACATGAATTGTGTGGGGTCCTGAGAACTGAGTTTGAGGACATTAGATCAGTATTCCCAACCTCGGTCCTCAAGTTTCCCTCCAACAGTTTATGTTTTCCAGGTCACCCAGCAGGTACACAAGTGTACTCATTATTCGGACACATTTGACAAGATCCACAGGTGGAGCTAATTATTTCAACGTGAACCGTTGTGGGTAGTTGAGGACTGAGGTTGGGAGCCACTGCAATAGATCAATAAGAGGCACCACAATGAATTGAGTTACCAGAGTGAGAGATTTCCAGAACAAAAAGATATTTCAGAACAAATTAAAAGAGTTTATTACAGATGGGGCCGGGCTCTTTCTTGCTGGCGAATCGCCAGAACGTCATCGCTGGCAATCCGCCAGCAGCCCGGCTCGCCATCTGACTGAGACGCATGTGCATGCGCGTCTCAATCTCTGTCGGCGGGGCGACGGGAACCCTGTCCGTCTCTGCTTCAGGGAGACGGACAGGGTTAGGGGGGGCGGGCAGGCGGCGGGGACCCCGGGTGACCGCCGACAAGCCGGCGGTGACCCTGGGGAAGCGCTGGAAGCGGGATGCGTGCGCCTCACCTTCTCGCTATACAGATGGCGGCTGGCGGGGGATGGCAGCTAGCGTCGCCATCGCCATCCCCTGCAAAGATGAGCTATGCCCCATCTGTATCTAAAACTTTCTCTCTTGCAAGTTTGGGGTTCCGAAGCATGTGCGGAACTTCTATACCCAAATCCCCTGCTATTAAAAGCAGATATAATCAATACAGACTCTTTAATATTTCACTTGCTCCCCTAGTGAGAAGCCTTGAGGTGGTTTGGCTGGGCTGATTTTGGGGGTTCCTTACATCCCAGACTTCAACCCTTAGAATGTTTGGGACTTACCCAATGAGGTTACCTGGATGTGGTGGGTGAGCCTATAATAACCCTGGCCAAGATTATGCAAAAAAATAATAATAAAAAACTCTATATAATGCAGTTCTAATTAGTAATGTTTGACTATTGCTGCTGCATCTTTCATCTTTCTGTGTCGACAAAATCAAACAGTTGACATGCAAATGGTCGAGACATGAAAAGGTTGACATGAGTTTTTCCTGATTTTTTTTATGTTTTGGACTTTTCCATGCTTTACAATCCACATGGAATCCGATTGGGAAAGGTAAATTGTGCCCAGCACAGCAGTAGCAGAATGATGTACCTGACCCAAAGCATGAAAATAATCCAGGGTGAGGGTACGTACGTGCATGACATCCGCACTAGAACACAGCTAAGCAACTGTATCAAAACCATAGAACATTGTAACTGGTATATAGGACAGGCTACCTAGAAGTATGGCTGCATCGTGGAAGTGGATAAAACGTCAGGGTCCGGAGTACAAGGCGTGCTGGTATTTGTAGTACTACAACCACTGGATTGTCCTAGGTTGCTTATGTATTTTCTGATTTACAGTAATGAATCCTTTAGCGCTTGGGTTTCGGACACATTTTTTTGTCCCCTGACACCTGGGTCCTGGACGAGGCAATAAGACCGTTTTATTTCCCCCATTCATCTTCTTTAGAGACATCTCAGTAATAGAACCGCTTTATGCAAATGCTGATCCGCTTTCCAAGAATTCATTCAGCTTCTTGCAGATAGTTCTTAAAATATTAATGGGAGCTGTCCGTGCCTCCTCAGCAGGGAAGTGCTGTCTTCAATCCCACTGCCCTCCGGGCAAAGTGCTCTATCCAAGGGGAAAAAGAAAATCAAAGTATTTACATGTAGATTTTCCCTGTGAAGGTGAAACGTTAAAAGACCGGTGGTCTCTGGTTAGTAGGGGTCTCTCTATAAGGAGGAGTCAGAGTGCAGTGTACACAGCAATCAACACATTAATGAAATAAATCGTATAAATTATTTAAAAACACAAAATGATATCTAGATAAATAATTTACAAAATCCACAACATTCGAGCCTCTTTTAGTTCTGATTAGTTTACTTAGTTTTCCCAGGGGGACAGGTTGTGCTAAATTACTTTGTCAGTTCCCCCAGAATGATGCAAGTAATACATTACCATGTTACAGATTATTCTTTCATGTGTATACAGTAAGAATGGAGGAGAAGGGTAATAAATGAGTGGAGCTTATACTGAGATGAACAGAAATACTGTATGGGAGGAGGGAAGAAAAGAAGAGAGCGACTGCGGGTTTTAGAGAGTCTGCCACAAAAGAACCATTAGTGCTATACAAGCTATATAAATATGACACACATACAAAAGAAAAAAAGTCAAAGCACCTAGGAAATAATATTGACACAATAATACTTTTTTCGTCCAATAGAAACACATTAAACTCACAAAGTAACTCAGATGGGATTCAGTTATATTATTGGCGGTGGGTTGCCAACTGCTGTCAGAACAACAGTGTTGGAACTTCGAACTTCAGAATCCCAACAGCCAGAAAGTAAGTATGCCGTGAGGGGAAGAGTGAGCCCAGGGGGAGGCAGTGGCAAACGCAGGATTTTCAGAAGGGGGTTTCCAGAGGGGCGGAGCAAAGCACGGAGATGGACAATTAGGTGACCCAGTATATGCCGGGTCAGTTAAAGTATTATAGATAGACAAAATGTATATAAATAATAATAATAATAATAATAATAATAATAATATATATATATATATATATATATATATATATACATACATACACACACACACACATATATATATATATATATATATATATATATATATATATATATATATACACACATACATACATACATAGATACATATATATACATACAGGGGCGTCAACAGCCGTGTAGACCCCTGGGCATAGCAATGTATTGGGGCACCTACCGATCTTCCAGCGGTAGGGGTGGGGGAAGCTTTGATGTGCCCCGGGTGGTAGGGGGTATTATATCAACCGCTCAGCATGTAGGGCCTGGATCAGTAATTTCCACTAATTACCCCTTTACTGCACAGATGGTGGGAGATAGGGTGGAAGAAGGGCACATTGGGCTTAATGAAGGGGCCCTGATACATAACTTCCAGGGTGGTAGAGGATATTTAATATGCAGAGGAGGGGTGTATAGTGGAGTGGGCTTATTATTCATACCTTTCTGGTGGGAGGACAGCTTGCTTGACTGCAGATATCTCCAGTTCCCAGAAATAGATTTCTTAGATTTTAATGGAACTAAAAACTAGAGAATCCCACCTACCAAATGGTATTGGGGACTGGGGGATCAGAGTTCAGGAGGCAGAGCAAATCTGCCAATGAGTATATAAAACTACATACCAGGTGTGTGGAGCTGGAGCAGTAACCAGCTGCTGGAAGGCTGATATCTCTGGTTCTGGGCACAGTAGAGACAAGCTACTCATGTCCATCAAAGGGGGAGAGTCCCAGCTTTTGGAATATATCCTCAGAAAAACTCTAAGTCAGACAGAACCTGAATTATCTGACTGGGAAGAGCAATTAACAGGCTTGGATGGGGACCACTGCTTTGAAGTCAGATATCTCCGGTTCCCAAGGGCCGATTTTTAAAATTCTTGTACCCATGGAAAGAGGGGACCCTCAGCTTTCAGCCTAGGGCCTTTAGACTCCAGGGGGGGGGTTCCTGGGTACTCAGAACCCCCCCCCTGCGTGCGCTACTGGGAGGGGGGGGATTTGCAAGTTGATTGACAGGTGCCAGGCATTTGGGGTTGTAACACTGGTGTTTTCTGGGAGTGTCCCCAAAAAATGCAGGCCGTTGGGAGCAATGGACACTGACGTAGTCAGCGGACCAGGTCTCGCCACAGCCAACCCAGCACCGAGTAAGTCTCAGCTGATGATTATTATACATCACATAAAACAGGGGCTTTAAAATAAATGCAAATATGGAATCGATGGGTAGCGAGTGTTCTGTTATTGGGAAAGTTTAGATTCCACTGGAAAAGGGCACAGCCGAAACCAGAGGGGCGAGTGGTGCTTATAGTGGAGATTGGGGCAGGTATGACTACAAGGGTGCATTAGGAGAGATATTGGGTGCAATGCAGAGAGTGACAAAGGTGTAAGATTGCGGACCAAATAAGATCAGTATTTAGGCCCCCAAATAGCGGTTTGTGATAATACATACCCGTCCATATAAACTGTCATTCAGAGTTCCCTTTTCTCCCGGTTTGAGTGGTAGAATTAGGGGCCAGATTTATTAAGCTTCAAAAAGTGATAGACAGGAGAGTGATAAACAACCAGCCAATCAGCTCCTACCTGTCATTTTTCATACCCAGCCTGTAACAAGGCAGTTAGGAGCTGGCTGACTGGCTGGCTGTTTATCACTCTACATTTTCTCAGTATTTGAAGCTTGGTACATCTGGCCCAATACAATATCTCACACTGTATACTCAGTGATTCAGGGGTCTGTTTATCTGTTATCTATTGTTTCTGTCTGTGCACATTCCCAAGTGTTTCATTATATCTAAAGTGATCTACTGTACATATATATGCACAAACCTACATTGCCTTTTATTCCGGCCATTGTAATAAAATAAATATCACTCCCTGCATTTTAATATATTCTGTTATACAGTATATAGTGCACCCAGGGGGGGATCATGACACTCACCAGGGAGGAATCAGCAGATCCCTCTCCAGCAATACTCTTTCCATAGTGGAATCTATGCCATCTTCAGTTGCTAAGCTTCTCTGAGCCACTTAATAAGATCTCCAAAGAAAACTAGGGCAACCGCTGTTGGTAGAACGGATGCTTGCAGACCAGGATATACCGTATCGCTGATATCTCCTGCGTTAATCAGTAATTCTGTCTAAGACATGCTGTTAAATAGACTTGTTAAACTGCAATAACATCTGTATTTTTAACATACTAACACCAAATGCCGGGAGTGGAAAGGGGTGGGGGCGGAGCCACATGAGCCACGCCCTGACATGCAATGTAATTTTTAATGCATTGCACTACGGTGGGTGGAGCTAAAAAAGCGTGATTCACGTAATTTGACTCGCAGACCCCCCCCCCCCCCTGCAGCTTTCCGGGGGGCCAGGAGGGATACCCGATTTCTTGACTCAGTTGTCAAACAAATCTGTATGCTTGGTCTGTTTATTTAAAAAAAAAAAAAATATTTGTAACATTCATCCCAAAATCAGGAAATACTAAATCAGAACATTGCAGAAAGGTCCTTCCTGGCCTTAGGCCTATGTCCAACATTTCCCTATTGTCAGGCTGTTTACAGAACCTTCACTCAAAAGCACCTCTAAATGCATTTAAAGGTGATGCAACAGTGAGAAATGTGGGAATAAAGGGATCAGAGAATGTCGTAATGTTGATGTTACTGTGCATATCTGAAGCATCATCTGAAGCAAGTCATCTAAAGCAAGCAATGAGTTAGAACTGGAATTAAGTTTTAAAACCATCTCTCATCTCCTCTGTACAGGTACATGAATGCCATTTTCAAAAACCTGATGCTTTTCATTTAAAAGAACAGTCTGCAATGGGAATGTGTTTTGCTACTGGGAGCCTACAACATCCCCCACCTTTAATCAGATAAGCTGAGCAATGTGTGCAAACACCAACCCCTCCCCCTGTACCAGATGACCCAAACTTTCATTTAAAATGGGACATTGGAGAAGCCTGGCCAAGGCTTGCCTGGCATCATCTTAGGCAAGTCATCTAAAGCAAGCAATGAGTTAGAACTGGAGTTTGGACTGGATTTGGACATAAACCGAAACACTGCCATGTTTTATTTCTGCTTTTCCCAAGATACCATCTATCTCAGCCTCTGAGGAAAGCTATGTATTACTCTTTGTTTTACTGTTTCTTTACCATGATCATCATCATATACCTCTGCCCCCACTGTATCCAAAGCCTGTATGCTGTACATTCGCTGGTTGCACACCCCGCCAGCAACAAGCTGGCAGGGTGTGCCAGCTTTGGAAGAAAAGTGCTACATAAATACAAATATTATTACTGCTGCCTCTGAGCAGCATGATCAAGATGGCGCCGCTGATGGCTGCCTAGGAGCTGTGCAGCTCAGCCAAATATGTTCCCTGTGTGATAACTGTACTGTCTCTGCTTGTATTGTTACCTACCTGGCTGTTTCGGCGACCAGTGGCACCGCTGATGGCTGCCTAGGCACTGTTCAGCTCGGTGGGTATGTGTTCCCCACATGTAATGTCTTAATGTAATGTATGTAATGCCTTCTCCCCCCCCCCCCCCCTTCATCCCTGCTTGATGCTGCACTGTAAATCCACAAAAAATTCCTAGTGTGCGCAAGCATACATGGCCAATAAAGTTGACTCTATTCTATTCAATTCTATTCTATTCTATTCATGTGTACATCACACTCGCATGTGCCTCACTGGTAGTGTGATGGTAGTGAGTATTTATCCATAAAGTTATTGACAGTCAGGGAGCGTTTGTGGGTGGTAACAAGGGTGTGGCCACTCAATCACAGTCGTCAACACTTTTCTAGAGGTGTGTCACAGCTTGCGTCACCTCAATTTGGGACCATACTACCTAAATTGACAAAGTTGTGAGGGTATGATATCATTATACCAAACAACATTGTACATATGCATTCTACGCTGGAAACCCAGGCATGGGGTGGAATGTAAACCAGGTTGATTTTCCATGTAATTGATTGGTGTTTTAAAAAAAATGGGAAAACTTTCGCAAAGTCTTTCTGATTCTGACACCCTATTCCATCACCCCCCCCCCCCCCCCCCCTGGTGTCCAGTTATACATTTCTGCAAAAGATAAAAATAGGGGGAAGAACATCATTATAATTATTAAAATGCTAGCACCACCCAGGGGTGCATCAAGAGAGGCGGAGTCCTCCTCTCCAGTCAGCAAAGAGTTAGGGGAAAATTTGCTAAAGCTTCTAAAAATTAAAATAGGAGATTATGAATACCAACCAATCAGATCCTGTCTATTATTCTCAAGGATGCAATAGAGAAATAATAGAATGTGATTGGTTGCTATGGGCTATCACCTCTTTTTTTAGATGAAGAAGCTTTAGTACATAAGCCCCCTAGACACTGGGCACTAGGGTCACACGGAGACCTTAGCGCTGTACCATAATCTAGGGCACATGTGTGGCAGCCATTTCCCTACTGCTCATGTGTGAACCGCCAGGAAAATAGCCACTTTATCTGTAGATTCTGATGCTGATGAGAGACACTGGAGAGTAAGTACTGAAATGATGGATGCAGGGTGGCAGTGTGTGCAACCGTTATGTGCCAGTGGTACCACCCATAAGAAGCAAACATATGCTTCTCTTGAAACCATCCAGCACTCACTAGACCTGATTCATAGCATGTGAGCCTCCCATTTGCCCCCCCACCACGGGATACTGCCGGACCCAGGTGGGACATGTCACAGTCCCAAAAAAGGGGCTGTCACACCAAAATCGTGACAGTTGGGAGGTATCGCAGCTGTGAACACATTAGCGTACATCTATGAATCAGCCCATTCCCATGCTAACACATGCGTTGGCCTCTTATACCAGAAGAAGACATACATTTACACGAGATACGGTCATTAGGTAGACAAGAATTGAGTCGACAAGCATTGTGTCAACTCCATTAGGTCGACTTGCTGAAAGGTCGACATGGGTCTAGGTCGACAGGTCATTAGGATGACACAAGCATCATGTCGACATGGGCATGGTTGACAGTCAAAGGTCGACATGGGGTTTTTCACAGTGTTTTGAGCTGACATGTGCAGCCAGGCGGTATTTCATTCCCTATCATCCACTAGGGCGTGGTGGGAGAATAAAATAACGTGCCGAGCGTAGCGAGGCACCATACCTGAAGCATGGTGAGTGCAGCGAGCGATGCGAGGGGAAGTGGTGCTACGTTTTAGTGTCCATGTCGACTGTGTTGACATTCGGGTCAAACAACAGTGAAAAACCCATTTCGACCTTTTGACTGTCAACCTTGCTGTGTCGACCTAATGACCGGTCGAGCTAGATCCATGTGGACCTAGACCCATGTGGACCTAGACCCATGTCGACTTTTCAGCATGTCGACCTAATGATGTCAACCCAATGCTTGTTGACCATCATCTTGTAGACCTAATGATCCATACCCATTTACACAATGCTGGCGACATGCATTATCATTGCAAAATACATCCTGCCCAGCATCGCAATAAAAGTAATTGCATATGTATTAATTGTATGGAGTCAAAATCCTGGCGGTCGGAATCCCGACACCGGAATCCCAACCACCGCAATGCTGGCAATTTCCACGACACCCATAGAGGGAGAATAAAATAGTGTGCCGAGCGTGGTGAGCGCAGCGAGCCCACAAGGGGGGATGATCCACGGCCCCCCCTTGTCGGTATTTCGGCGGTCAGGATTCGGGCGTCGGAATATCATACTGAGTCTGTATTAATATATGTGACTGATTAGTATTGCAGAGGACAGATCTTATGTCACTGGGACCGGGGAGCACACCAGCAGGGCAGTGCGGAGGGGTGGCAGGATGTGGAGAGGAGTCCATAGGCTTCTATATGGTAACGCCAGGTTAAAGGGGGGGACCCTCTGTCAGGTTGCGGGGTCCTAAGTGCAAGAATATGTCCCTGACAATGCCTGGAATGGTCAGTACATGGGAACAGAATGTGTTTTTCTTTATTATACTCATATAACCTATTTTTTCCTATTGGTGATGATTTTATTAGATCCTATAATCTCCAAATTCCTCTTTTTTGCATACAAGCAACAAGTGACCCAAAATGATTTTCTTCATTAATCGAAGATAAATTGCTTGGACAGGTCATCTGCTTTGCTTTTATTATCTGCAATTAATTAATCATTGTAATCATTAGGAGTAGATTTTAGCTCTGTATCTTGTGTCAGTATAATTTGCCGCATATGAAGAAACTGTTCTACACAGTTGTTGAGGGGTCATATTTAATGTCTAGAAACGGCCTAATTAAAACAGAGAAAATAGATTTATTTGCCAGTGACACCCCGCAGATTCCTGCAATTTGCATTCCACGCGTCCCGCCGCCGACAAGCCTCTAATGTGTACGTGAGATCTTTAGTCATTTCACAGGTGAAGTTGTAGGTTTACGTTTTAGTCAGAAAATAAACAGCAATGGAGTTGTGGTAGTACGTTTAATTACCTAATTAAGCGTTCACAGTCTACACAGAGATCCCTTATTAAGCTGTAATGTGAAAACCAGGAAGCAAATCGTTCTATCAACCCAAGTAATAAGGTCAATGTGGTCATATGTCAATGAGTAATATAGCTATCACTAGCACAGCACTGTCCGTTCACCATGTTCTGCAGCAGTCTGCACAAAGCAAGGTTCTACGTCTATGGGCGGTATTCAATGAGGCTGATTCGCCAGGTTTTTATGGCGATTTTGTGCTGTAAGGCGAATTTCTGACTAAAACGGTGAATCACCCTATTCAATGACCAGATGGCGAATACATTTCAAGGTTTTTTTCGCCATGATTCACCGAGTAGCAATCGCTATCTTTTTATGGTGAAGTGGAAGGTGAACTTTTAAAATAAAGTGTTTTGTTTTTTACATTTGGTGTCAAAAATCTGGAATTTTATTCTGAGGAGGGGTAGGCTATTTTTATTCATGTGCTGTAAGCACATGAATATATATTTTATTTAAAAAAAAATATATATATATTTTTTTTTACACAGACCAGCCAGCAGGGGGCCGGGAGCCGAGCCGCTCATTAGATATTCATATATTCACTTCACCCGATCATTACATATGCATGATCGGGTGTAGTGAATATACCCGGTTCCCTGCTGGCACCACCGGGGGGCAGCCTGTGCTGCCTGGCTCCCGGGGAGCCCACCTCCCCCCCACAAACGTTCTGGGGCAGGCAGGGAGACTTCCATCTCCCTGCCTGCCGCCGTCCTTGGGCTCCCTGCGGCGTCCGCCGCAGGAGCTCAAATTTGCCAGTCAGGGGCAGCGAGCCCCTGACTCGTTGAATACCGGAGCCGGCGAGGCTCCGGAACGCAGCAAGCAGTGGCGAATGTGCAGCGAATCCTAAACAGGATTCGCTGCACGTCGCCAGTATTCACATTGAATACCGCCCTTTGTGTCTGGTTTATTAGTTTGTCACGTATTGAGAGAAGGCCATTCACTTCATAGTACAATGCCTTCATTGTGTGCTAACCGGACCCATTCACTGTGTGCTACCCGGACCCACTCACTGTGTGCTAACCGGACCCACTCACTGTGTGCTATCCAGACCCACTCACTGTGTGCTACCCAGACCCACTCACTGCGTGCTCCCCAGACCCACTCATTGTGTGCTACCCGGACCCACTCATTGTGTGCTACCCAGACACACTCACTGCGTGCTACCCGGACCCACTCATTGCGTGCTACCCAGACCCACTCATTGCGTGCTCCCCAGACCCACTCATTGTATGCTCCCCAGACCCACTCATTGTATGCTCCCCAGACCCACTCATTGTATGCTCTGCAGACCCACTCATTGCGTGCTCCCCAGACCCACTCATTGCGTGCTCCCCAGACCCACTCATTGTATGCTCCCCAGACCCACTCATTGCATGCTCCCCAGACCCATCAGCCATTGTTGCAATATTTCCTTTGCAAGTTGCGTTAGTGTACTTCTCAGTGAAGGCAGAGGTGGAGATACAGGAGACAATGGAAGGCCATCTCCAGGTGCCAGCTGTGAAGGGGGCCCCCTATTCTCCTTAACTGCTCCAGTTTTTGCTTTATGCATACACAGAGCATGAATGAGCATTTACCACAGTCAGGGTCAGTCTGGAGTATCAGGGGCCCCCGGGGAATCCAATATTAGCAACCCATATTTAGGGGTGTAGAGGGGAAAGCGGTGTCTGCAGAAGGATAAAGAGGTGTCTCCAGTTTGGGGAAGGGGGGGGGGGACTCTGTGGGCAACAGTCCTACCTCCCACAGGGTACCACCCCAGGGTGACAGGGGTGTATCTCGGTAGAGCTGAGGTGTTGGAGGACTAAGTGGCCTACTGCTGCCGCCTCTCTCCCTGTAACCCTCTGCCTCCCCCTGTCTTGACCTGTAACCTCCTGCCTCTCCCTGTCACGTACTGCTGTGTTGAGTATTGTGAATTTGGTTTGGGGTGGAGGAGGAGGACCCAATTTATATTTTTTATATTTATACCCATAACTGGGTGAGTGTGTATATACTGTATATAGGAGCACCTTGGGTGTCAGAGGTGCATATAGGGCTGAGTATGTGTATCTGGGTGCTGCTAGGTTGTGAAAGTGCATAAAGGGGTGATTGTTTATATATGGGTGCTGCTGAAGTGTCAAAAGTGCATAGAGGGGTGAGGTTGTATAGCTGGAGTATCTGCTGGAGTATTTGCACTGAATACAGTGGGGGAGCGGTGTCTGGGTGATGCTGGAGCCTTGGTACTGAATACAGTGAGGTAGTGGTGTCTGGGTGCAGCTGGGGTGTTAGCAGTGAATGTGGGTTGGGGGGGGGGGTGTCTGAGTGCTTCTGGGATTGGCCTGTTGGTTGTGAATGAGCGGTATATGGGGAAGGGATGGCTGTGGGGGGCACACTAAGCACTATCTTGCCCCCGGACACCCAGTATGAACTTATGCCTTAAGTCTCACTGCCATAATATATGAACATGAATTTTGAATGGCCCTTTACTGGTCATGTGATTGACCTTCCAGCTGCTCTTCCGATTAAGTAAGTTGACTATCATTACAATGATAGTCTGTTGCAACTCTAGCTGGTCATGTGATCATGAAATTTGAGTTGCGGGGAGTTGAGCTAATGTCTACTTTATGTGACTCTAGAACAATTTATACATGCAATGACGCCATTACCAGACATGATAGCACTGAATCGGCGCTGCTTTACACACGCATTGTAACATAACATGGAAATGCCGACTACAACCGCTGTGGAAATATTGTATTACCATTTATGACTATCTTCTAGCTCCCTCGGTGCTCACGGCATTATCTTCCGCTTTGATACGTTCTCTAATCCTTTACTGGCTGTCATGAGATTTCCATTCTTCTCACCCTGTGTACAGCAGGTTCCATTGTGGCCAACTCTCTGCTGTGATTAATTCTTATAGGAGCAATTTTCTTGCAAGCGTTATCATCCCAGCTCTGTTTAATTTTCTTTTCTAAATGAAATCCCAGTTCATTTCAGATTGGATGAGACAGCAATCTTTTCCCTCCCAGCTCCTAGTATCACAGCGAGACTCCTGGCCTCCCAAATGACAGTAATCAAGAAATAACCCCCTCCTTTCTATAGCAGGTGTATCAGTGCTCCACATGCTCGCCCCTGGCTTATTAAGCATTAATTAGGAAACCTTTCCTTGCTCCACCTCCTCGCTTGACCAGTTCCATCCATCTAGGGGAAGAGCAAAAGCATACACAGCTCTCTTGCCTGCCCTACAACCCAAGGTGAGCGCATTACTTCCTCCATATGATTTAATTTACAGGCATATCGGCTGTACACACCAGCTGATGTGCTAAGATTAAGCGAGGGCTGCCTAAACCAGAGCGTACTGTACTTAAGAGTCTTACATTTTTTGGGTTGGCAGGAAAGAGTTAAAGACTGCTGGTTTTTTAAAGTTGGTTTCAGTTTTGTTAGTTAGCCTTTGGGTGAACTTAGGGGGCATGAGTTTAGAAGAGGGGTATAAAGGCAGGTCCTTACAGGAAGTACTTCCTCTTGCAGAAGTATCTCAGCCCCACCCACCCTCCCTTACCTTTGGCAATCAATTTATAGTCAATTACTGTAATTGGTACATTTACCATTATTACAACTTAGGCAGTAGGGTGTCACGGTCCAGCGGTCACTTGTGGCATAAAAGAGAGCTGGGAGGCATTGCCCCTTGGAAAGATGGCAGGGTGTCCTGCCTCTGTGGGGGGCACTTCATCAGCGGAGTGTCCACACCGGCCAGAGAAGGGGTGGTGAGACTTCCCAGCATTAGGTTGTGCCTTAGTCAGATGGGCCGTCTCAGTAGTCCCCATCTTAATATCAGTCAGTTGGGGCGTTTAAGTCACCGCCATTTTGTGATGTGACTAGAGCTGGGCATCCGTGGTGCCTTATTGCCAGCCCTTTACAAACAAGGGGTAATACTAAATAATAAATATACTATGACCTTTAAATCTAATTGTTTTGGTGTCCGTGTCTTTATTGTGTCAGCGTGAGTTATTTTTAGTTAAGCTAGCTTAAAGTGTGTGTTAGTATTCAAGCCAAATAAATGTATAGACGCCTTATGATAAATCCTACTTATGTCAGCTGCAGTGGCGTAAGTTTGTCCCAGTTGCCCGGAGACTAGATAAATATTGGTGCCCCCCAAATATCTCAAACAGTAAGGTGTCTGTCTCCCTAGAAAGATTATGGGTTCTAATACAGGGTGTGACACTTGTAAAAATGATGTTAGGAGAGGTAGTCAGCCACAGAAGCAATATCGATGGCTGTCAATTAAGTGATTCAAACTGGCAGGGGAGGAGAGGTGCCCCCTTGAGGGCAGGAGCCCGGTGGCAGATGACTCCATTGCCTCCCGGAGTTACGCCTCTGGTCAGCTGTACAAACTACTGTGTATGGCATAGGGGCAGTGCCCCGGGTGGGGGTGATTCCCAGTGTGATGCAGCGGCAGGTGAGGGGGGGGGGGTTTGCTGGGTGGCGGGGGGTATAGGAGGCCACCGGTGCCACTCACCTCTCTGCTCCCTGCTGCACACTGGTGCCCTCCAGTGGCTGGCGCCCTAGGCAAATGCCTAGAGCTGCCTAGTGGTGGCGCCGACCCTGCATAGGGGGCAGATGTATTAATCCATAGAGAGCATACCTCCCTACTTTCAGGGCTTGTGAGGTGGGACACTGACCGGGGTGGTGCCTGAAAAGTAGGTGTGGCTTCTTTAAAGGGGTGTGGCTTTCTAGTTAATGGCACTATTGTGAGCCACACATACTGTTTTCAAGCCTGAGAGAAAGAGGGGGAAGAGGGCTAGCGTGTTGGAGAATGCAGATATAAAGTAGCAGCCAGTCTGCTCCCAACTGTAACATTAAAAGCTGTGTTTGAAAAATTACAGTTAGGGACTCCAAGGCTTAGCACATAGACCTCTAAGATCAGAGCCAGATTAAGGGAGGGGCAACATGGACTGCCATCTGGGGACCCGCCACCCTAGGGATGTCTCTAGGGATAATGGGCCTTATTAAAACCTGATTTCTAATCTGCCAATTGATGGAGCCCTGTGATCAGGTATACGCCGCCCAGGCAGAGCAAAATCCCACCCCGTGCAACCCTGCAAATTGCTTAGCACGGCTTGTGAATATTAGCTGGACCAGCGATTAGCTGCAAATCCATTCCCAAGCCCCTCACCATGTAATGATTCCCCAGTATGTGCCATCTGTGCGTAGACCAGGACTTACTTGGCGGCTGCGATAGACGGAGTCAGATCGGAGCTGGAGCTAAGTCCTACGCCTTCGCCAAACGTCGGCTTCCTGTCAATCACCTTACATACAGCCAACAATAATAAAAGTAGCAGGATTTTATCGCAGGACAGCCTCGCGCATGCTTACTACAGGCCGTACGCATGCACAGTCTATCGATAATCGCCCGGCCTGCGGATTCACAGCTGGATCAGGTCTGAATTAGGCTCAATGTGCCCTCCCAATTTAGGCGCCACCATCAACTCAAAGGATCCAAAAATCTGTGTGCATCTATAGACTGCTCCACTACGTTTACTGGTTGTTAAAAGACCACTATTGGCAAAAAAGTAATTTTAATTACGACATTAAAAAAACAGCACTTGAAACGTCTTCGGTGGGGGGTCTACGCAAGTAGAATAATTTTTTTCTCATGTGGTCTCATTATTCAATCCCTTGAGGCAGGATCATATTAGCCGCGATAGGCTGGGCAAAACACACTAGACGACGTGTAAATAAATAACATCTGCTTTATTAAACATGTTCAGTTACTGCCAAAAATGTATCGCATGCATTTTCCCATAGGAGAAATCAAACATTTCTCATCCTTCTACAATACTCTGCATATTAAACAGCACTCTTAAAGGGAACATCTCTTACTTCTATGGAGGCAGCCATTTTGTAGGCAAAATCGATATCCAAGTAAAGACAACCTATTGATAAACAAGTTCACACATATGTCCGTATATCACATTGGTTCCTAGCAGTGATGATGCCTACTCACCCTGCCAGGGATGGTAATGATTGCAGCAACAGCGGTAAGTGTTGGCATGCAGTCTATTCGTCACACAGAATTCTAGGTTAATACTGTGACTGGAGGGTTGGATAAAAACGGGGCTAGCCAATGCAGTGGCTGTTTAATGCAAATTCCACGTGGTTTCGCGTCCGTATGGAATCTACTGAAAATGTCCCTCCAAAAATGGCTGCCACCGAGGAGGAGACAGATGCTAGAGGTTATACCAGACTCTAGCATCTGTCAGAGTACTGCAGTGCATTTAGCATTACCCGGGGAGGGATTCCACAAATGTTGTTACGCCAGTGAGCATGAAGCCCTTGGCAATGAGCGAGTAGGTTAAAATGATAATAAATGTATGGGGTTCGGCTACAGGTATGGAGGGTAAAGGGGGTGAGGTTATGGTTAGGGTGCAGGTTGGGCAGGTTAGGGGGGTTGAGGTTATGGTTAGGCTGCAGCTAGGGAGGGTTAAGGGGGTGAGGTTATGGTTAGGCTGCAGCTAGGGAGGGTTAAGGGGGTGAGGTTATGGTTAGGGTGCAGGTTGGGCAGGTTAGGGGAGTTGAGGTTATGGTTAGGCTGCAGGTAGGGAGGGTTAGAGGTGGTGAGGTTATGGTAAGGCTGCAGGTAGGGAGGGTTAGAGGTGGTGAGGTTATGGTTAGGCTGCAGGTAGGGAGGGTTAGAGGTGGTGAGGTTATGGTAAGGCTGCAGGTAGGGAGGGTTAGAGGTGGTGAGGTTATGGTTAGGCTGCAGGTAGGGAGGGCTAGAGGTGGTGAGGTTATGGTTAGGCTGTATGTATGGAGAGTTAGAGGTGGTGAGGTTATGGTAAGGCTGTATGTAGGGAGAGTTAGAGGTGGTGAGGTTATGGTAAGGCTGCAGGTAGGGAGGGTTAGAGGTGGTGAGGTTATGGTTAGGCTGCAGGTAGGGAGGGTTAGAGGTGGTGAGGTTATGGTAAGGCTGCAGGTAGGGAGGGTTAGAGGTGGTGAGGTTATGGTTAGGCTGCAGGTAGGGAGGGTTAGAGGTGGTGAGGTTATGGTAAGGAGGCAGGTAGGGAGGGTTAGAGGTGGTGAGGTTATGGTTAGGCTGCAGGTAGGGAGGGCTAGAGGTGGTGAGGTTATGGTAAGGCTGCAGGTATGGAGGGTTAGAGGTGGTGAGGTTATGGTTAGGCTGCAGGTAGGGAGGGCTAGAAGTGGTGAGGTTATGTTTAGGCTGTATGTAGGGAGGGTTAGAGGTGGTGAGGTTATGGTTAGGCTGTATGTAGGGAGGGTTAGAGGTGGTGAGGTTATGGTTAGGCTGTATGTAGGGAGGGTTAGAGGTGGTGAGATTATGGTAAGGCTGCAGGTAGTGAGGGTTAGAGGTGGTGAGGTTATGGTAAGGCTGCAGGTAGGGAGGGTTAGAGGTGGTGAGGTTATGGTTAGGCTGCAGGTAGGGAGGGTTAGAGGTGGTGAGGTTATGGTTAGGCTGCAGGTAGGGAGGGCTAGAGGTGGTAAGGTTATGGTAAGGCTGCAGGTAGGGAGGGTTAGAGGTGGTGAGGTTATGGTTAGGCTGCAGGTAGGGAGGGTTAGGGGTGGTGACGTTATGGTTAGGCTGCAGGTAGGGAGGGTTAGAGGTGGTGAGGTTATGGTTAGGCTGCAGGTAGGGAGGGCTAGAGGTGGTAAGGTTATGGTAAGGCTGCAGGTAGGGAGGGTTAGAGGTGGTGAGGTTATGGTTAGGCTGCAGGTAGGGAGGGCTAGAGGTGGTGAGGTTATGGTAAGGCTGCAGGTATGGAGGGTTAGAGGTGGTGAGGTTATGGTTAGGCTGCAGGTAGGGAGGGCTAGAAGTGGTGAGGTTATGTTTAGGCTGTATGTAGGGAGGGTTAGAGGTGGTGAGGTTATGGTTAGGCTGTATGTAGGGAGGGTTAGAGGTGGTGAGGTTATGGTTAGGCTGTATGTAGGGAGGGTTAGAGGTGGTGAGGTTATGGTAAGGCTGCAGGTAGTGAGGGTTAGAGGTGGTGAGGTTATGGTAAGGCTGCAGGTAGGGAGGGTTAGAGGTGGTGAGGTTATGGTTAGGCTGCAGGTAGGGAGGGTTATAGGTGGTGAGGTTATGGTTAGGCTGCAGGTAGGGAGGGCTAGAGGTGGTAAGGTTATGGTAAGGCTGCAGGTAGGGAGGGTTAGAGGTGGTGAGGTTATGGTTAGGCTGCAGGTAGGGAGGGTTAGGGGTGGTGACGTTATGGTTAGGCTGCAGGTAGGGAGGGTTAGAGGTGGTGAGGTTATGGTTAGGCTGCAGGTAGGGAGGGCTAGAGGTGGTGAGGTTATGGTTAGGCTGCAGGTAGGGAGGGCTAGAGGTGGTAAGGTTATGGTAAGGCTGCAGGTAGGGAGGGTTAGAGGTGGTGAGGTTATGGTTAGGCTGCAGGTAGGGAGGGCTAGAGGTGGTGAGGTTATGGTAAGGCTGTATGTAGGGAGGGTTAGAGGTGGTGAGGTTATGGTTTGGCTACAGATTGGGAGGGTTGGGGGGAGTGAGGGATAGCATAGTTTCTGATGGGATTCTGTACAGAGGGATGCCAATGTTGGTCTCCAGACCACCGCCATCCCCTCCAAAGGTCACGCAATCTGAATCCTTGTGAGCCATACAATGAAGCGTTAAAGACACCTTTAAGGGCAGTTTAGTCATGCCAAATCCAACTAAAACCAAATTAAAAGCCCTATGAACTCTATTGAGAAATTCTGATGTCTGACCTCTTTATAGGACTCCTGGGCGGATGTTAAACCTTACCTCTCTAAGGAGTCAATTTACTAAGATGGGAGTTCTACTGAAGACAGAATGTTGCCCATAGCAACAAATCAGATTCTATCTATAATCTTCTAGAAGATGGTAATTAAATAAAAATAACAATCTGATTGGTTGCTATGGGCAAAATCTCATCTTCTTAGAGCACCCGCATAGTAAATTTACCCCAAAGCTTGTATTGTTTGGGAAGCTGAGTGTCTTAGAAACCTGTGGTATGGGAACTACACAACAATTTCTAGGGGCGCCCAGCCCCTGACCCTGCTGTGCTGGCACCCAACAGGCACCTGCTCATGTCACGCTATCTGCTTCCACTAGACGTGTATGAGTGGGTGGCCCTGCCAAACGACCGGCGCTGGAGACATGTTTGGGGTGTAAGTTAATTTTGTCCTGTGAGGCCCCACCCCTTGCATTGAGGCCACGCCCAGCACATATTTCTCACTATGCTGCAATTTTAAAATGAAAAAGTTCTCCTTATTTAATATCTTCCTTTTACAAGCTTAATTTAGTAAGAATAATTAGTAAACCAGGCAAATTAATGTAATTATTATATAAAGGAATGGATTGTATGCTGCATGTTCCATAGTTGCCCTCTCACCCGGCTGCGAGTGGTATAGCTGGGTATCACCAATTGTGTAATGTTGCCGTGTCTGACAAGCAGTGTCAGTGACTCATTACGTCAGTGGAGTACAAGCCTAATTATCCCATTCTGGGAAGTCTGCGTGTCAGGACGGATTATATTAAAGATTTCATTTCATTTAAAGGTTCATCACTGGGGACATCGCTGATCTTAGCTAATTCATTTAGTAACTGCTTCCTTGTTCATTTCTAGTACATGGTCCAACACCACTAAAGGTCATTTCCACAGCACAAAGCATTGCGTACATCCCTGCCTTACCTTATAGTTACCATTACAATAAACGTGTACTTCATGGTGTGACACGGAATCACATACACTGGATAAGATGAAGTATTGGTCTTTATTTTGTAGCAGGTTATACCATAGCTGCCTACCCTCCTGCATTCTGCAGGAGACTCCCTGACATAGCAGCAATCTCCCTCTCTCCCTCATTAGTCTAGCAATCTCCCTCATGTCACCTAGCCCACATTACACTGTTACATCATAGTTACCTCCCCTCCTTCATTCTCCAGGAGACTCCCTGACATAGCAGCTATCTCCCTCTCTCCCTCATTGGTCTAGCAATCTCCCTCATGTCACCTAGCCCACATTACACTGTTACATCATAGTTACCTCCCCTCCTGCATTCTGCAGAAGACTCCCTGAAATAGCAGCAATCTCCCTCTCTCCCTCATTGGTCTAGCAATCTCCCTCATGTCACCTAGCCCACATTACACTGTTACATCATAGTTACCTCCCCTCCTGCATTCTGCAGGAGACTCCCTGAAATAGCAGTAATCTCCCTCTCTCCCTCATTAGTTCAGCAATCTCCCTCATGTCACCTAGCCCACATTACACTGTTACATCATAGTTACCTCCCCTCCTGCATTCTGCAGGAGACTCCCTGACATAGCAGCAATCTCCCTCTCTCCCTCATTAGTCTAGCAATCTCCCTCATGTCACCTAGCCCACATTACACTGTTACATCATAGTTACCTCCCCTCCTGCATTCTGCAAAAGACTCCCTGACATAGCTGCAATCTCCCTCTTCCCTGTCGAGTCTAGCAATCTCCCTCATGTCACCCAGCCCACATTACACTGTTACATCATAGTTACCTCCCCTCCTGCATTCTGCAAAAGACTCCCTGACATAGCTGCAATCTCCCTCTTCCCTGTCGAGTCTAGCAATCTCCCTCATGTCACCCAGCCCACATTACACTGTTACATCATAGTTACCTCCCCTCCTGCATTCTGCAAAAGACTCCCTGACATAGCGGCAATCTCCCTCTCTCCCTGATGAGTCTAGCAATCTCCCTTATGTCACCTAGCCCACATTACACTGTTACATCATAGTTACCTCCCCTTCTGCATTCTGCAAAAGACTCCCTGACACAGCGGCAATCTCCCTCTCTCCCCGACTGTCACTGCCTATGGCGGCCCTGCTGCTGCAGAACTACACAACGTTGGGAGGCATGGGGCGGTATTCAATGAGCCAGAATCGTTGGTCACAGTGATCCTGATTTAACATTCGCCTGCCAATCGCCGGTTTTTAGCTGTGAATCGCCATGCATGGGGATTCGTGGGGAGTCGCCAAGTCACCCTATTCAACGTGGCTGAGAATCGCCGGCCCTAACGGCGATTCTCAGCCATACCGGCGTTTCCCTATACAGCCGCATTAATGTAGTCAGTTGTTTAAAAAAATGCAGAGAAATGCAAGAAAAAAGCAAATTACCCTGGACAAACGCTTCCCATACAGCATACGGCAAACGCTGGGTAATCTGCTCAAAGGGCAAACGAAGGAGTGAGGTGGGGAGGAGAATCATGGGTAAGTGAGGTGCACCATGGGTAAGAACAGTGCTTTGTGGGAGAAAAAAAAAATACCTCAAAAAATTAAATATATATTTGTATAGCACTTCTACGACCATCACATCACACAAGGGCAGCAAATAATAATACATTACACTTGCACAGTTAAATAGAACACTTAAAACCAATTATTTGACATGTTCCTATCAAAGTTCACCAGAAAAAAATGACGAGGGACACTCGGTGAGGAACGGCGATATGTAACAAGAAAAAGGAATCGCCAACTTCACATTGAATACACTTTTGGCGATTCCCCTCGACTACCGTCGATTTCCCATGCAAAATCCTATAGACTAAAAACGGCGATTTTTAGAGAATTACATTTGGCGATTGGTGCTTCATTCACCGGTCCTCAACGGCGATTATAGGTCATTGAATAGGGTGATTCGCTTATACAGCTCATAAAATCGCCGGCACACATGAAAAAAACACAGAATCGCCATAAAACTTGGCGATTCTGGCTCATTGAATACCGCCCAGTGTCTACTGTAATCTCTAAAGACTAACATTGTTTCTTTAACCATTATCATAATGTATAGCAGCAGCAAGGCGAGCAGAAATAGCCTTTTACAGCAGGAAAACTGTTGGCATAATTTTAAAGTGAATTCCGCCCCGCAAACTCCAATGCCTGGGACGGCTACCAAAAATCTGCCACGGTATTGGCGCACACCTGGGAACATGTTTATCTCCTTTCCGCTTGTGCAAAGAGAATCCTTTTTCATGTCTGTAATTATTACAGTACTAGCTATTCCGAAACGTAGTGATATCCACATCTTTCCATGCGGCCTGGAACATACAGTATATCATCCTCCCGCTCACATAATACTGCTTTCCAGAGATCATGGGCGCAGCATCCCTGGATACAGCATACATCATAAAACACAATTACACTTGTACATTATGGAGAAGACAGAAATATATAACTGCTTGTACTCTGCATTCCTCCCCAGGAGGATGGGAAATGACACTCATTTGTATCTAAATCATGTTATCCCAGCACTTATCTTTCTGGGGCTGTCAACAATCCGTGTGTGCGATAAGGAACAGCAACAATCCAGCTCCTCACTAAATGGGCAAAAATTGGAGGATTAGTGTCATTTTCCTGCACTCACACCGCACAAACCTGGCTCATTAAGACTTCAGATAAAATGTATTATATCTCAGTATCATCGTAACGACTGTGGAGGTGGTCAATTCTGTATGTGTGTGCGTGTGCGTGGGGAGATACTGGGGGAAATGTTTCAAGTCGTGGAGATAAAGCAGAGAGTAATAAAGAGGGTTGTTCTGATTGAATAACAAGGCTGCAAAATCACAGCCTTGCAACTCCACCTAACCCCGTCTGGGCAATGCCCGGACCCCCTACCTACCTGCGGATGCCCATGGGTGAACACCCACCATCGAATGATTTGGAACGTCCACGCATATCTAACTGACTCTCAGGTCACTTAGATTTACATGCACCCTCATGAGAAAGAGGGCGGGCAGCTGACATCTGGTGATGATAGGTGCCCACCCCTGGCACCGACGTCACGGCCTGATCAGTGGCGTAGCTACGTTTTGGGCGCCCCCCCGCCGTTAGGGGGGGGGCACCCATACCCTCCCCCCCGGCCCCCCCGGCCGCCCCGTCGCCCCGCCGCCTATGCTAACCCCCTCCCCCGCAGTCTTACCTATCACGCTGGTCCCGGCGGCTCCGTTCTTCTGCTGAGGACCACCACAAAATGGCCGCCCCCATACAGCAGACAGTTTCAGAGAACTGTTTGCTATATGGGGGCGGCCATTTTGTGGTGGTCCTCACCAGAAGAACGGAGCCAGCAAGATTCGTAAGTCTGCGGGGGATTGGGGGGGGGGGTAACTATTGCACCGCAGCCCCCGGCGCCCCCACATGCACAGCGCCCCCCCCCCCCGCGGTGGCGGGGGCTGCGGTGCTATAGTTACGCCCGTGGGCCTGATTACCATGGGAACGCCCAGCTTCTACATGGGAATGCCACCGCCCCACACCCCCTGGCCGCAGCCTTGGGTGCGGGCACCCGGCGAACCACAATGACCCCCAAAGTAACTTATCTTACCCCTCATTTTACAAGCAGTTTGACAAATGACAATATGGGCCTGATTCAGACCTGTGCGATAGGCTGCGTATACTCGCAGCCTAGCGAACAGGTAAGCGCTGCCCACTACATCACCCAACTTTCTGTGCCAACGGGGCTGGAAATTGATTGGAGGACGCCGTTTTTGGAGAGGATGACATGTGCGTCGTCATATCCTGAGCTGATGACGAGGGTTGCTTCTCATTCGCCAAATATGTCTACAACACATGACTGCCACAACGGTGATATATTTGCAGATTTACAGTATAGCAATTATGTGAAGCACATATGCGCAGACATGTGCGCATCGGATGTCAAAACACATCCAATTTGGACAGTTTTCATCCAATCCCTCGTCCCCATCTGTGTGATCGGATGAAAACAGGCCATATTGGACCTGTGTATGGGGTCCATCACCGGGGCATACACACTAGGCGACTTTGAGCTCAAATCACTAGAAAGTGGCAAAATGCGCTATTTGAGCTCAGAATTGCCTAGTGTAGATGGGCCTTAAGATATAACAGTTGATAATAGATACATATACTAGTTACAGGAGTTTATACAGTATAAACATCATTTTTATATAATAATCGGATGACATACTACGGACCTTATTCAGGTCTGTTCGCAGCGGCTGACCGTTCGCATAGGGCTGATGTTTGTCGTATGCACATGTGCAGCTGCATTTCTACGCATGTGCGTATGCAGGGTGCGTGCAGCCATGGCAGACAGACTGTTCACCTAGCGCACGCACCCAACATTGCGGGCGGAGGGGGGTATGGGGTGGCGGGCCGGGGTACTCGCCAATGGGAACGGCCAGGGTTTCATGGGCGTTCCCATGGTAATTTCCTCCCAAATGTGCACGCATATCTGAGTGACCTGAGTCACTTTTGATATGCGTGCACGCACCACATCTTTAAATGGTCATCGACTATCGAAATATGTGGGAGGTTCCCCCTGGCCTGCAAATGGATGTTTATGTAGAACATCCATTCACATGCCAGGCGAACGAAGGAAGGGGGGGTTCTGGTTGACTCGAAAAGGTGCGAATTCACATCCGAGCGAGTCATCCAGAATAACCACCTATATCCGAAAATGGAACTAAGATTTTTCTGGACTGAAATTAATCCAACCACAATTTTATTTTTGATTCTGTTTTCATAGATTGCTGAAGCAGAAACACTTTAGCTGCCTGCCGCCGCCATTATCCCCACTGTGCCGCGTTTTCTTTAACATCATTTTATTGATTATCCGCAAGGACTTATCCTCATTTCGTTTTTTTTTCAGTTCTAGATTTTAATAGGCTTTATCTAAACAAGTTCATTAACGCACCGCAATAATTACATTGCCGTAATTCTCGACGGCATAGCTGTGATTACCAATATGAATTGCAATGATTGTTGGCAGCCTCTATTATCCTGATCTAAAATGTGTTCCTGATTATAACCGAACGGTAAACATCTTCGCATCGACCACATGTTCCTCCTAAGAAGAACGCAAAAAGTCATCAGTGCGTTGATGACTTGTACAGAATGAAAGGAGTCTTATAAACGGCAAAAGGAAATTTCACCATTTGATTCTTCGGTGTCGTTTTAATTGTCTTTTTGTGCGTGTTTCTCTGAACCATCGTCCTTGGCATTACGGCTGAAGGAAGTTGAGTAGCAGAAGGTCTTGCAAGGTGCGCTCTGAATTTGACTTTTAGGCCTGTGCACTGGTGCCTAAAGCGGGAACTCTGGAATAAATGTTTTTCATTACATTATTCCCGTATTGTCATATCCTTGTCCTCTGACTTGCTTTAGAAAGCGGCACTCATTCTATGGAAAAGAATTCTAAAGCACTTGGTTTTCTGATTGCAAAGTCCATCCGCCCATGCAGAAAGCGGTACTAGTAAAATTGTATACATATTTCAAATGCCGGCTGTTTAGCGATATGCAAAGGATCAATGCACTAGACTGCCAAACATGCTCTCCGATTCTGCATTAATAGGTTGCATACAATATTGACGGTCTATTTGATACTGTATATCAGGAGAGTCTTTCTATAGAATTCCTGCTGTAGACTCGCTCTTTGCCTTTCCAGAGCCGTGTCTTTGTTGCATTGTGAAAAGCTATTTAAGGAGTAAATTTTATGCCTTCATTATGTCTCTTTGTGTATTTCCATTTGGCCTCCGGATCTGGCAAGACTGCTAATTCTTGTGGGCCCGGGAATAAAATACACTTCCCACAAAGGCTCTCCAAATAATAGTTACCTAGATGTTGAAACCAGTGGGACATTTTTACTTTACACCTTGCGACTGGAACTAGCCAAACACAAAACCCAATGAGTCTTGTGAATTGAATACAGTTATCTCCTTGGATTACACAGGTTTATAAAGAAATCATCCATTCAGCTTAAACTGTTACAATACAAAAAAGAAACAACAGAAAAGCTGCCCATTATCAGAGGACAGAATAGCAACAAAGAGGTATTTAATGATTACAGCTTCTAGAGGTTTTTACAGGTTAATTCCCACTTCATTTATTGACAACAATGCAGTGCAGTTGTTGTATTATATTGGCCTCCGATGGTGGCCATTTTGTGGCGGAAGTGGACTAAAGACACTATTGTGCAGCAGGTTTTTATGGTATTACTGACAGGAAGTCTGCTGCTCGTAGGAAAATAACTCCCCTTGCAACGCAACTTTATACTTTATTTTATGTTTTTTTTTTTTTACATGATCCCAACACTGGCATATGATTATATCTACATACCTTATATATCTATTCAGAGGTGGTTTAAGGTAGGAGAGGGTCTGTGTGCAGCTACAGTACGCATTCGCAGGTCTCCAGAAATATGGTGCACTTACCACATTCCCAGGGACTTCACTATTGCGTATGCACAAATCACTGAGAAAATGGCCTCTGCACCATATTCTTAGTGATATCTATTGTTTTTCAACACAGACTAGTGAGGGACTAGTGAGGCACTCTGGAGAGGTAAGTATAATTATGGATGCAGAGTGAGTGGTGTGGTTTCCACTGCAACTCAGGGGTTCCATGTGCACCGCACACCCTGCATCCATTATAGATACCCCAATAAATCTATACAGTACCTATATACAAGCCACCTTCAGAGTTCAAAGATGGGGTAGAGACACTGGCATATCAATAATGTATGAAATGTGTGTGGTGCACATGGACCCCTTGGTCCAGCTGGGTCCACACACCAAACACCCTATACCCATTTAATTACAGTCACTACTCTGTCAAAAATCACTGGGCGGCCATTTTACAGTGATGCATGTATGCGCAATAGAGGTGTCCTCAGGAAAGCAGCATGGGTGTCATGTTCCTGGAGATCTGCCAGAGTCTACTGCACCTCTGGAGAGGAGGAGGCCCGATCGAGTTATTCACACGAGCCTCCACTGTGTAAAGTACCTCTGGGTAGACAGCCATTGTTTCTCTAGCTGGACATAATGGGATACTGTACATCCATTTAAAGATGGCATCTACTTTACTAATTATCTCTACAGACTTTAATTCACTCATAAGATGGCTGAGAATTTGGCTTATGCCTTCTCAGGTATCAACCACCCACTTATCATATGTGATTTGTCTGTATACAGACATAAACTTCCTTGCAGAGGGTAATTAATATCACTTATGCTAACAGCACAAGACCCGCCATTGATCCCCCAGGCACTGGCTACTCACCCTTCCTCTGAGCTTATCACACTGACTGCAAGTCTCTCGGCCTTATCCGGATTTGCATACGAGTGAAAAGCTGCTTAACCTGATCACACCCAAATGGTGAGTTGGAGATAACAGCTCTGCACCAGTTGGATATGCACCAGCAATTGGAGGGTGGGGTGGGTGGGGGTTCTATTTCAGATGAGAAGTTGCAATGGGCAACCAATCAGAATATAGGATTGGTTGCCAATAGCAACATCCCATCTGTAAATACCCCCCCCCCCACACACACACACACACAAAAATTGCATTGCTTTTTGTTGTGTAAGAAAAAAATTGAATTTGTACGTCACTCGTTGCTTAATTGAATAATTTATATACTTACAGTAAATTCCAATAAAGACAAACCAGAGATGGATCTATGCATCAGCCTCCCTGGTGGCCAAAGCCTACACATGGCAGCTCCGCAGTTCAGCATAGCTTTGGAGCTGCCATAATGAAGCAGGCATCAGCAAGTGGCACATGCCTAGTGAGAGACCCACCACTGCACCTACATATATCCAGCCGGGTGATGGGAACAAAAAAAAGGTTTTTGATCACAAAAAAAGACATAACAAAATGAATTAACAAAACTCAGCAGTGCAGTTGATATAGCGGTTGATAGTACTGATAACTAAGGGGTTTGCCTATCCACATGTGCGAATATGTGCATGTCCAAACCCCAGTGGCAAACACAGGATTTTTACAGGGGGTTTCCAAAATGTAATCCAAAATCTCCCACTCTACAGCACATTGGAGTAAGTACAGGAGTCTGGGGTAGTGGTAACAGCCCTGAAAAATGGTCTTTTTATACACTGGATAAAGTATTAATATTTAATAGTACAGATGATCTATAGCAGCGGTTCTCAAACTGTGGGTCCTGACCCTGAAGTGGGTCCCACCCTTCTCAGCATGGGGTCGCGACTCCATGTTGCTGACCATCAGGCTGATAACTTTTCTTATCCTAGTCAGTAATTTAAGGAGTCTGAACAATCTGTTGAATTGTCTGTTATTCTAGACTCCTCCCATCACTCTGTGCCTCCATAATGCTGCCATGTATGTGCTGTCTGCTGACTACACATGTGATGTGATGGGTTATGGTATATTAGACTCCTCCCATCACTCTGTGCCTCCATAATGCTGCCATGTATGTGCTGTCTGCTGACTACACATGTGATGTGATGGGTTATGGCAGGGGTGGCCAACAGGCCAGAGGTAAAGAGCCGAAAAATATCGGTAGTCAAGCTAAAGAGCCGACATCATGCGCGCGCCGAAGGCACATGCGCCAAAAAAAGGGGTGTAGTCTATTTTGACCCCTTGGGTGGGTGTGATACAAATATGCCCCAATAGTGCCAGATACACATATGCCCCCCACGGTGCCAGGTATGCACCACACGGTGCCAGGTATGCCCCCACAGTGCCAAAAAGCTGGTATGCCCCCACAGTGCCACAAACGGCTATGCCCCCACAGTGCCACAAACTGCTATGCCCCCACAGTGCCACAAACTGCTATGCCCCCACAGTGCCACAAACTGCTATGCCCCCACAGTGCCACAAAATGCTATGCCCCCACAGTGCCACAAAATGCTATGCCCCCACAGTGCCACAAAATGCTATGCCCCCACAGTGCAAATTTCCCAGCAGCAGCACTCACCTTTGTTGCTGCTGCTGCCAGGCGGGGAGAGGACAGTCTGGTGTCCCCCTGCAGTCCTCCTGTCATGTCACCGATGGGAGGAGAGCACAGCACACAGCGCCTCTCCTCCCCCTCACTTCCCTGTGACTGGGCCGTCCACCAATCAAAGCTCGCTGGCCCGCTCCTGATTGGCTGCTGGCCCGCGAGCTCTGATTGGCGGACGGCCCAGTCACAAGGATGCACAGTAAGGGGTAGGAGAGATGCGCGATGCGCGCTCTCCTCCCCTCAGAAGGAGAAGGGATTCAGGGAACCGGCAGCAGGGGGGACTGGGACAGACGGTGGGCGGCGGGCAGCAGTGGAAGCAGGAGCCGCACTTTACAAGGGGGAGAGCCGCATGAGGCTCAAGAGCCACAGGTTGGCCACCACTGGGTTATGGTATATCAGACTCCTCCCATCACTCTGTGCCTCCACAATGCTGCCATGTATGTGCTATCTGCTGACTACACATGTGATGGGTTATGGTATATTAGACTCCTCCCATCACTCTGTGCCTCCACAATGCTGTGTATCTGCTGTCTGCTGACCACACGTGTGATGTGATGGGTTATGGTATATCAGACTCCTCCCATCACTCTGTGCCTCCACAATGCTGCCATGTATGTGCTGTCTGCTGACTACATATGTGATGTGATGACCTTGTGCAGTAACTTGCTGGGGTCCTATCATTATTTTTATTGTTTGATGGGGTCCCGGAGTAAAATAGTTTGAGGAACCCTGATCTATAGTATAGGCTGCTTCATACATTTAAATAAAATAAGTGGTCAGGAAAAGGTTAAACATATAATACATAAATACACAGACATTATAGAACCAGCACTGCACTTTCTAAGCTCACAATCTCCGCAGGGCCGGTGCAAGGACCCGGAGCACCCCAGGCGAGTCGGGGTGGGGGCGCCCCGGTGCCGGGGGGGGTGTACCTGTCCTGCGGCTGTGTATATAAAGCTTGCGGCGGCGGCAGCGGGGGGCCCTGCAGTCAATAAGAAATAACGAGCGCTATCCGCCTGGCTACGTGGAAGCGCTCCTGTTGTGAAAACACTGGCCGCACGGTGCACGCTGATTGGCTGAATCTAGATTTGCCTAGTGGTGGCGCCGGCCCTGAATCTCCCACTTCATGATAAGGCTCCTGTCTATTCCATCTGGCAGCTGCTCTCTGGTCCACTGGGATGTTTGAGGGCTCAGACCCACACATACAGTAAATGTGGTAGAAGAAGCTGGTACACTAGGCACGTGCAGCAGCTCTGCTCTGTCCCTTACACTGCATGATGTGGTGGCAGCTCTATTGATCATATTATATACCAGCTATTGTTGTCATAAATTTAAGGCACTTACCAAGAGGAGGGGGGTTTCTGGGTAAGCACAATTCCTGTCTTATTTTTTTATAACAAATTTATGCTGCCTAACAAACAGGTATGAATCAGGCCTATAGTCCCAGATATGGCTCTATCTGTGTGGAGTTGGTATTTGTGTGGGTTTCCTCCCACACTGTAAATGACTACTTCCTGTAAAGCGATATGTGTGTGATATACAGCATACCTACAGTACCAGCATTTCACAATAGGAGGTTGGAATACCCTCCTTCATCTGCAGTTGCCTCTCTCCTCAGTGCAGCACACAGCAGCTTATGTGGCATGCAGGGGAGAGATGCTGGTGCTGCAACAGTCATCCCCTTCTCTCCCCACACCCAAGTATCGGCGATGACTACATGGTGAAGCGGCACCATAGGCACCACTGTCCCCCAAAGCAAAATATCATAAATCATAGCATCATGCCCCCTCCACCATCTATCAGGAATTAGGAATAAACTGCATGTTGAAAATACCAGACTCACCAATCGGGATATGGGGAAGCATTAGGTCAACAATGGAAAGGTTGACAGTGAAAAGGTCAACATGAGTTTTTCACAGTTTATTTTGAGATGACGCTACCCTCCACTACTATTCTGTTTATATGAAGAATGTCTCCCACCTATACCTTGTTAAAACCCTTGATATATTTGAAAGTTTCTATCATTTCCCCCCTTTCCCTTCTCTGCTCTAAAGTATACATATTAAGATATTTTAGGCTTTCCTGGTACGTTTTGTGATGTAGGCCATGCACCATTTTAGTTGCCCTTCTTTGTTCAGTCTCTAATGTATTTATATCCTTCTGGAGATATGGCCTCCAGAACTGAACACAGCACTCTAGATTAGGTCATACCAATGACCTATACAGTGGCATTATTACTTCTTTCTTTCTACTGCTGATACCTCTCCCTATGCAACCAAGCATCTGACTTGCCTTCTTCATTGCTTTGTTACATTGCCTACCTGCCTTTAAGTCCCCTGAAATAGTGACACCTAGATCCCTCTCTTCCTCAGTAGTTTCTATTATAGTGCCATTTATACTATAATTAGTCTTCAGATTTTTGAGACCCAAGTGCATGATTTAGCTAGTTGCCATGCTCTTGACCATTCCTCTAGTCCAGGGGTGGCCAACAGGCCAGAGGTAAAGAGCCGAAAAATATCGGTAGTCAAGCTAAAGAGCCGACATCATGCGCGCGCCGAAGGCACATGCGCCAAAAAAAGGGGTGTAGTCTATTTTGACCCCTTGGGTGGGTGTGATACAAATATGCCCCAATAGTGCCAGATACACATATGCCCCCCACGGTGCCAGGTATGCACCACACGGTGCCAGGTATGCCCCCACAGTGCCAAAAAGCTGGTATGCCCCCACAGTGCCAAAAAGCTTGTATGCCCCCACAGTGCCAAAAAGCTGGTATGCCCCCACAGTGCCACAAACTGCTATGCCCCCACAGTGCCACAAACTGCTATGCCCCCACAGTGCCACAAACTGCTATGCCCCCACAGTGCCACAAACTGCTATGCCCCCACAGTGCCACAAACGGCTATGCCCCCACAGTGCCACAAACTGCTATGCCCCCACAGTGCCACAAAATGCTATGCCCCCACAGTGCCACAAAATGCTATGCCCCCACAGTGCCACAAAATGCTATGCCCCCACAGTGCAAATTTCCCAGCAGCAGCACTCACCTTTGTTGCTGCTGCTGCCAGGCGGGGAGAGGACAGTCTGGTGTCCCCCTGCAGTCCTCCTGTCATGTCACCGATGGGAGGAGAGCACAGCACACAGCGCCTCTCCTCCCCCTCACTTCCCTGTGACTGGGCCGTCCACCAATCAAAGCTCGCTGGCCCGCTCCTGATTGGCTGCTGGCCCGCGCGCTCTGATTGGTGGACGGCCCAGTCACAAGGATGCACAGTAAGGGGTAGGAGAGATGCGCGATGCGCGCTCTCCTCCCCTCAGAAGGAGAAGGGATTCAGGGAACCGGCAGCAGGGGGGACTGGGACAGACGGTGGGCGGCGGGCAGCAGTGGAAGCAGGAGCCGCACTTTACAAGGGGGAGAGCCGCATGAGGCTCAAGAGCCACAGGTTGGCCACCACTGCTCTAGTCTATCTAGATCATCCACAATTGGTTTTACACCTCCTGGTGTGTCTACCCTGTTGCATACCTTTGTGGCAGGCAAAAAGGCACATTTTACCCTCAATTCCATTTGCAATGTCACCAATAAAGATATTAAAAAGCACTGTTCCAAGTTCAGATGACCGGGGTACTCCACTCATAACATTGCCATCATGTGAATGCACTCCATTTGCACTCTGTTTTCTATCCCGCAACCAAGTTCTTATCCATTCAACCATCTTAGTATCTAATTCCATGCTTTCAAGTTTATTTAACAGTCTGTGATGTGGCACAGTGTCAAAAGCCATACTTAAGTCAAGATAGGCTACATCTACAGCTCCCCCTTTATCTATTACTTTAGTCACACAGTCAAAAAAAGTCAATAAGGTTTGTTTGACATGATCTCCTCTGAGTAAATCCATGCTGTTTGGGATCCTGTAAATTGCTGGATGTGAGATAATTTTCAACTCTTTCTTTTAATAGTGTTTCCATCCATTTCCCTACTACTGATGTTTGGTTCACTGGTTGATAGTTGTTTGCATCTTCCTTGCTTCCACTTTTGTGCAGTGGTACTACATTCGCTCTTTTCCAGAGTAAAAGTATTTTATATTGAATACAGTAGAATACAGGTAACCAATGGAGGGACTGACTCAGTGGATCCAGAGGATGGTTAGAAGATGATTAGAAGATTAGACTCACAGCTGCAATCAAGATGAATTATAGTGATGAGAGTCTCTTTTTAGTAAGTCCAGTAAGAAGACTACAGCATTTATCAATGTGGGACATAATGAGAGCATGGATTAACATTATGTGGTGTCTTGTGTAAGGTATGGATTTATTTTGTATATGTTTTTGGATGCATGTAACATGATTTTAAGGCAGATTAAAGGTGTGGAACAAAAAGCAGTTCGGAGTCAAGGATGACACCCAAGCATTAAACTTGTGGGGTACTATTGATTGTTGAGTTCTCAATAGTGATAGAGGTGAGATCAAAGAGAAAACAGTAGAAAATGACAGAGATCAATATAGGGGATGACAAGTCTAGGGAGGATAGATAGATTTGAGTATCACCCATATACAGATGATACTGATATTCAAAACAGCTGATTAGTTCGCCAAGAGATGTATAGATTTAGAAGAGCAGATGATCTAAGACTGAGCCTTGTGGTACTCCAACTGATAGAGGTAGCGCAGATCTGATTGAATCAATGAAACAAACACTGAAATGAGCTATTAGATAGGTAGGATGAGATCCAAAATGGGCTGTGTCCTGAAGACCTAGGGATTGTAGTGTTTGTATGAGAAGAGAGTGGTCAAAGGCAGCCGAGAGACCTAGAAGAATGAGAAGTTGGTAATGACCTTTAGACTTAGCAATTATCAGATCATTCACCACTTTAGTTAGTGCTGTCTCTGAAGTGTTGGGAATGAAAGCCGGGCTAAAGTGAATCCAATACGTGTGTAGGCAATCCTCCCAAGTAGCTTTGCGGAGCATGGTAGCTGAGAGATGGGATGGTAGTTTGAGAAGAGTTTTGGTCAGAATTCTGTTTTTTTTTAGTATGGGTGTAGTAGAGGTAGAAGAGTAGGAGAATGAGTAGACTGTTGATACTTCATCTTCATTTGTCGGGTTAAATGAAATGAGAAGTGGGTTCAGGTAAGGAATTGAGCAGATCACTGACTGAGGAAGAGAATACAATTTCTTCTCAGGTCTTATCAAACTTGTCCTTGAAGTACAGTAGGAAGCAAGGACTTGCACATTGATAGTGGCTGGTGGGTTGGACAAGGGAGGGTTGAGAAGTGATTTAAATGTACTAAAAAAGTTGCTTGGGGTTAGTGGCTTAAGCGAAGATGAAAGTTTGGAAATGTATTTGTTTGACATTGTCAAGGGCATTATAATAGGAGTAGAAGATAGTCTTATAAGTGAGGAAGTCACTTGGAGTACAAGATTTACACCACTAACATTCAACTTTTCATGTGTGATACAGCCCTCTCAGAAGGGAATGAAGAATTTGGTAAGAGCAGTTGTAGCAGAGAGGTGGAAAGTTCCTGAAAATGAATTGTGATAATATTTCTGTGTGTTTGAGAAGGATTGGAGGACTTCAGTGACAATGACTTTGAAGTAATGGAGAAAAGCTTGTAGGTGATAAGGTTATCATTTAAGAGGGAATACAGAGTGTGCACTAAACCACCCTATATGTTCCTGGCTGCACCTGAACATACTGTATTGTGTACCTGCTACATGCATGTGTTATCCACTCGTGGACTAACCGCCATTGTACAAAGTTGCCACCTGTATTAACGACTATAGGTTCTGCCAATATCACCATCTGTGTTGGCCAGGGTTCATGCCTGTCTTTCTGCCATCTCATCTCATATGTCACCTTTCCACTTCAAACTCAAAAACAGCCAGTAATATCCCCTGGCCAACAGTAGTGACAGCACATCAATAATCCCTAACCCTCAACCTCGTTGCCTAGGTGCCATCCTTTTCTGAACTGTCCATTACTCACACCTAAGCAATATCCAGAATACAGTATACACATATATCACACAAGGCACTGCACTCACTATGGGCGAGGTTTACCAAGCTTGAAAAGGGTTAAGGTGCATACACACTGTACAATTTTTTTGAAAAATTCTTTTGACCAATTTAATTTATTTTGGCCCTTCTGAACGATATTGGTCAAAATATCTTTAAGTGTGTATGCGACGAATGACGAATGATGATGCGCATACCCACCAGTTGTTCATCAAGGTTGTTCATCAACTGCGCATGCAGCTCAATTTGGATATCTTTCATCAACATCTTTCGTCCAGGACACTGGGTTCAAGGGAAATTGGTCATCAGTGTCTTTCGTGTACACACTGAAAGATATTTTGACCAATATCGTTCAGAAGGGCCAAAATGAACGAAATTTATCAAATAAATTGGTCAAAAAAATTGTACAGTGTGTATGCACGAGTAATAAACTACTAACCAACAATCCCTAACTGTCATTTTTTTTCCAAACAAATCCTGTGACATGCAGTCAGTAACTGATTCCCATTTCAAATTAAGTACGTCTGGTGCCACATTGGTTATTGCAGTAGTTTACTGGGTTTCTCCAAAATAAACCATTACATCTACAATGTATTTTGAGTGCAGCGTGATCACAAAATCTGCTTCTGCAGTCTGCAGTTCCAACATTGGTTTCCTGTATATGACTGAACATGATATAAAATACTTGCACTTTATATAAAATCCATGCACAAATACTAGAAGCAGCTTATGTATTGATTCTTTTAATCTACTATAAAGCAATGCATCAGCTTGATTTAACTCCAGATGCTTTTGTGTTAACCAGGCAAGTCTATCTCCCCGCGAGTGAGGCGGACTGAGGAGGTTGGCGTTCAGTCACTGCGAGAACCCCCGAGTGAACGTGTTTCTCAGCCTGTCACTTTCCTGGCACTTAGTGACCCCTAAATCCCAATCATAAGGCGCGCGTCTGTCTAGAAGCTGTGAAAATATATATGTGCGTAACAGTTTATACAGGATTGTCAGTCCATAGAAGTAGCTGTCAGGAGCAGATTAGCAGGAATACAGTATGTGACTTGTTATGATCTAACTTATAAATTACCATCTACAATCTCATTCCATCTTGGCTGGGGTGGTCAAAGGTCAGACATGAATCCACCCCCTTTCTATTCAATTAGCTCCTTCTTGGAGATTCAGCACCATGTGCCGCGGACAGCAGAGGTGAATCTCGGGAAAGTAAACAGGTTTCTTCATAAATAATAACCTGTGAAGCCTTGCTTTCATTCTGTGCGGATGTATGAATTTTGTAAGCTGTTGCCACTTCGTGAACCTTGCAGGTCTTGAGTGACACGACCCCAGAGTATTGGACGATAACATTGTTCCGTTACCTTAACATAAATATTACAACCCAACATTTCCTCATAAGGCAAGGTATTAAGGAGCCGATTAAGACGCGTCCGTCAGGGTCAGAATTCTGCCCCGTTTCCGGTGGTGTCTGCGCATGCGCTAATGTGCGAACGCCTTTGGCGAGTATCACACTAACCGAGGCGATCCAGTGCGAGGGTACAGTGCCTGACCATGTTTTGGGCACAGTGCCTCGCCATGTTTCGGGCACGGTGACCGTCATGTTTCGGGCACGGTGACCGTCATGTTTCGGGCACGGTGCCTCGCCATGTTTTGGGCACGGTGCCTCGCCATGCTTCGGGCTAGGTGCCTCGCCATGTTTCGGGCTCCGTGCCTCGCCATGTTTCGGGTACGGTGCCTCCTCATGCTTCGGGCACGGTGTCTCGCTAGGCTCGGCACACTAATACAGTATATTCTACCTCTATGTCCACTTGGATAGGAAAGTGTGAAAAACACCTGTTCTGGAACCAAATTTGAAAAACTCACGTCAACCTTTTCATGAAGACCTTTCCCATGTCGATCTACTGCACGGTTCGACCTTTTCACCATGTCGACCCAAGGTATGTCAACCTATAGTGGTTAATCTATTGACTGTCAAACTTATTTAACGTTGACTTGCCGTTGACATCACGTTGTCTATGTGATATCGTTTGTATTATCGTCTAGTGTGTACGCTACAAAAGATGAACAGTGCGCTGCCCCATAGGTTGTTAAAGTGCCCCCCACCCTCTCCCTGTTTCTAAAGCTCATTCTAAGTATTATCATCAAGGACTGTATGTACGGAGCAGGGACCCGGATTGCGTCACTGAACGGTATCGTTAACAAAATCGTTCAATGTGTTTGAACTATATCATATGCCCAGGAGTCCCTACAATATCTTTAACGATATTGCTCGGGGAGTGAATTACATAGTGTCATCTGCCTCATCTGAAGCGCAGCATGGTTTTAGCTGTTTGCTAACACAGCTGAATGAGGCCCTTAATTTGGCTATTGCAAACGCAGCATTGTGATTTTCTGTTCGCTGCCATATCGGAGGAACTGTTCCATGTATCTGTCCAGCTACATAGATGGTACAGAAGGAGCCCCTCTCATGCTTGCCCGTTGCCCGCCAGAACGTCCCCGCGGGCGAGCGCCGTTGGAGAGGGAGTGCGGAGCACGTCCCAGTCTCTCAGCAGCTGGGCGGCAGAACCATGCCTGTCTCCGCTTCAGGGAGACGGGCCGGTTTAGGGGGGGTTGGGGTGGCGGTGGGGACCGGCGATGGTGGCGGATGGCATCGGGGAGTGGTGGATGGCGCCAGGGGTGTTCCGTCGCATCACATGCGTGCGCTGTCCCCATTGCCAGCCCCTGGCTGAAAGAGCTGCCCTCCATCTGTATGTGCCTGACATAATGAAAGAGGGGTTACAGCGTGAGTATGTTACAGCGGATAAGTACAATAAGGAGGTCTTGTCACCCGTATCCCCGGGGGAGCAGAACTTTGGACACTGGGTTTCAGGATACACACACGCGGTTTTGTCAGAGGCTTAGGAAAATTGAGCACTCAAGGGACTGACCTGTGGATTTCATGCAATACATGGGAGACTGGGGTTCCCCTGTGTTTTTCTAATAATCCCTTTAATATTCTTTCTGTGCAAGGTCAGGCGGGTTACAGAGTCGCTTTATTCTGCTGTGTGTGTGTGCGTGTGTGTTTTTCTTAAAATGGACCCTGGCACAGACCACAATTTGGTTTCCTAGGAAACATCTTTTTCATTCAGAAGCCGCTGCAATAAATGCAAAGGGAAAGGGGAATGAGAGAACAGTACAAAGGGAGAGAAAGTGATGGGGACAAAGAACAGGCGCATTGGGAGGGGGGCAACCAGTGCAGGAGGAGGGGGGGGGGGGGTCCACAAGGGTCTCTCTTTCTCTCTACCTCTATTTCTGCAGTTACAGGCTATACTATAAATGCTCCTCATTTCATAGAGATTAGTATGCCAGAGACCACACGTTCCCCATTCCCTGAAACAATGACTTCAATTTATATATTGTATCATGTTTGCACCCAATTACAAGTTGTCTCTTTTAATGACAGTATTTGAAAACACATTCCAAGCTGCCCCTTGAACTGGGCAGCCCCTAGGCTTATGCCTGGTTTGGCTACCTGGGAATACAGCTCGCCTCCATCAGAGGTCTAGGAAACGAAAATGTCCACTGTAAATATGATACAATGAGGCTGATGTATGAAACAGTCATGAGAGGAGAAGTGAGCCAGTAGAGAAGTTGCCCATGACAACCAATCAGCTGTCCTGTATAATTTTATATTATGCAAATTATAGCTGTTACTTCAGTGCTGATTGGCTGCCATGGGCCACTTCTCCTCTGTCTCGCTTCTCCTCCCTTATCACTGCTTCATACATCTGCCCCAAAGATTATCCAACTGGTCAGGGGTATGGGTCATTGTTCGACACAAATTAGGTTGATATGCATTGGGTTGACCGCTGAAGGTTGATGGGACTTAGGTGGATACCATAAATAGGTCGACATAGCTAAGGTCGACAGGGTTGGAAGATCTATACAAGTATAAGGTCCACAATGGCAAGGTCGACAGTTTTTTAACCTTTTTGTCCTGAACGTTGACATAATCAACATGGACATCGTCAAAGTGTACCGCATCCCCTCGCATGGCTCGCTGCACTCGGCACACTATAATATTCTCTAACCACACCATAGTGGATGGAAGGGCATGGAATTCCGCCTGTCGGCACATGTCGACTCAAAAAAAAAAACTGTGAAAAACCAATGTCGACCTGTGACTGTTGAACTTGCCATTGTCAACGTAATGCTTGTGTCGACCTTCCAACCCTGCCGAACTTAGCCATGTTGACCAAAACCCTGTCAACCTTTTCAGTGGTCAACCTAAATAGGGTCGACCTAGTGACCAGATCCTCTGATCAGGGCCAGATTCGGATTTTGGATAAATATTGCAAGTTCCAAGGGGTAAATTTACTAAGACCTATTGAAGATGGGATGTAGCTCAAAGCAACCAATCAGATTCTACGTATTTTTCCTTTAGCACCTTCTAGAAGATAATAGATTGAATCTGATTGGTTGCCATGGCAACATCCCATCTTCAATAGAACTCCCATCTTAGTAAACATATCCTGGGGGCAAGAGGCGGGGACCAGTGGCGAGGTGGTGGGGACCAGAGGGGTGCTCCATTGTAAGGGGACGCACGTATGTCCCTTACAATGGAGCTCGCTGTCAGTTGGCGATCCAACCGCCAGACCCCCACTAGATGGAGTGCGCTCCATCTGTACATGGTTGTTTATCACTCTCCACATTATCTTTTTTTGAAGCTTGATACATCTGGTCCATAGAACCGTACCTTGGGTGAAATTGAATAGGATGAGAGATTCAGAAAGTGAGAGATTTGGTAAGAAATATCTTTTTTTTTTTTTTTTAAGCGGCAATCATTTACACTGCAAAATTATTTGCAGTGTAAATGATTGGCGCTTTAAAAATGGTAACCTTTCCCCCTACTGTACAATGCCAGTAATCCCTGTATTGTGTAGCGGGTCAAGCCTATGATGTTGGGATGGCACTACCATGCACCCACTCCAACCACTTATTTCTCGCCTCCAGGGCCGGTGCAAGGAACCGGAGCGCCCCAGGCGAGTCGGGGTGGGGGCGCCCCGGTGCCAGGGGAGGGGGGGTACCTGTCCTGCGGCGCTGTGTATTTAAAGCTGGCGGCGGTGGCAGAGAGGGGTCCCTGCAGTCAACGAGCGCTATCCGCCGGGCTATGCGGAAGCGCTTCTGTTGTGGAAACACTGGCCGCACGGCGCACGCTGATTGGCTGAATCTCAGCCAATCAGCGTGCGGACAGTGTTTTCACAACAGAAGCGCTTCCGTATAGCCCGGCGGATAGCGCTCGTTATTTCTTATTGACTGCAGTGCAGGGACCCCTCGCTGCCTCCGCCGCCAGCTTTAAATACACAGTGCCGCAGGACAGGTACCCCCGCAGCACGGGGGGCAAAATGCCGCCCTCCAGTGGCCGGCGCCCTAGGCAAATGCCTAGATTTGCCTAGTGGTGGCGCCGGCCCTGCTCGCCTCTGCATCCTCCCTCTGTGCGGACCTAGTTTCTATTTATTTATTTATATATTTATTACATTTTTTGCCATGCAGAGCAAATTCCTTCCTACCGAACAAGATCGGGGAACTTTAACACACAGAATTTCTCCGATTCTCCGGCAGATAGACGATCATTGATAGGCGACATTCAGCATTTCTGATTGGTGGAGCAGATCAACTTGTGGAATTGGGGAAATAATATGCCTCAGACGGGCTTTTTACTTTGCTCCCAAATTTGAACCAGCTGTAGAATTTTGTTCCACATTCCACACCCCTTAGTTGATTAGGTGCCTAACTCCATATCACCCCAATACACTGTAGACAATGTGTCATCATACCACATCTTTAATCCATATTACATAAGAAGTGATGAAGCCAAATGACCTATTGGAGCAGCCACCAAGAATGCCTTGGTGTGCCATGCACAAGAAACCTTGAACCAAGGGGGAACTGGACCAATCTCTTGATTTATAAATTACACACGATGCCTCCATGTTAAATATTCTGCTGCTAACAGCAATCACCTCCCTGTATGTAAGGTTAATTAATAGCAGCGGGTACTTTTTACACGGGCCTGGGTCTGCTGGAGGGGCCCAGGTCCCACTCCCCCTGTTGCAGGGAGCCGGGCAGTGGGGAGAGAGAGGAGAGGCTGCAGAAACAGCACAACCTCTCTCCCTAGCTCAGCACACGCTGCTCACTGCTGTGTGCTGAGCTGGGGAGAGAAACAGGTGCAGCGGCAGCCTGTTCTCTCTCCATCTCCTGGCTGACCTGTCGACGCCCCTACATATACCATGTACAGCAGCAGCCTGTCCTCTCTCTCCCACTCGTTTTTTTTCCATGGGGGCATCTGTACGCAGGGCCTCCAGGAGTGGCCTGGAGGCCCTGCCTCCTCCATTTTTCTGGAGCAAAGCCGACCTCAAGGCACCCCTGCACACCGTGGGGGGGGGTCTTCAAGAGATCCGATAGAATCCCTCTCAAAAAGGAAATGTGATAGAAGCCCTTCGGCTTCTATACAGCATTCATATAGCAGAATCTATCGCATTCTGGGGCTTGGTGCATATAGTGTAAGCGGCAAAACACGCCCACTGTCTCAAGATGGCTCTACACATGCTCAGTAGTAGTCTTGGCAGCCATCTTAGTGCAGACAATGAGGCAGACATGTCCTTGAAAACAGAAACAAGGAATCTGGGCAGTAGCACACTCTACTTTCCACATGTATTACATAAACATATGCCTGCCCCAACGGGCATATGGCATTCATCAACTCTGACTACACAGAACCATTCCTCTCACCACTTAAGTTATCTAGATTGTGCGCCCAGAAAACAGGCGTGGCCTCAGTCAAGGGGGCGTGGCTTCCACACTCCCCATTTTTAATCACTATTGGGGCAATGCCAGTGCCGTGAGAGCAGCATCCAGGGGGGTCTTCCAACTGCTTCCACCACCACCGCCGCCGCCGCAGGACACTGCTTCTTCTCCACCCTCCATTCTCATTTAATAAACTTACCCACCCCCCAATTAAATCTAGTTTTTGCATGTTGGAACATAAGTGGGTCAATTCATATTTCTAGCCTGTTAAAAATAAAAGATGGCCACGTCCGGTTCTACAGATACATATGCACTCACAGAGACACAGAAATAAATGACATACAAGGCATGAGGTGTGCAGTTTGGTAATTACATTGACCGACATACATGTTCAATCTGACCTACATTAGCTAACTCTGGCAGCAAAGCAAATTCTGGCATCCAACAATAACTGGCTCTCCTGCACTCAGCAGAAACAGCAATCCGCAGATGCTATAGATTTTGTACATTATTTATTTTCTGATGTGTGGTTGCAATTTTGCTTTTGTTATTTTATTATTTTTTACTTAATTTCCTCTGGCTGTGAGGCTGTCTTATTGACATCTGCATTATTGAAGTTAATTTTGTGCCAAGCACCACTGAAGAAATTACAACTGTTTTGCAGCTGGGCCCTGTGGAATACACAGGCATAAAGTAATAATGTTTTTAATCCACCTCCTGAGCACAGAGCGTTGAGGGGAGAATTCCACGCCTCACTTTCCCCTGCAGCAAATGCCACAGTGCCAGGGCTTAATATGACACCTCAGGGTTTTTCATTGTTCATCTGTCCATTCACAGCAGAATAAAATGCTGCAACCATGTTGCCAGGATTCTGGGATGGTGGGACAAGAACTCCTAGGTCAACAGTCACTTAGGGACGATAGTGACTAGATTGACACATGCACTGTGCAATGCATGCAATACTGGCATTGCACGTGGGGTGTGTGGCCATGAGGACTTGTCCGCACTGGCCACACCCCCAAAATATATCACATCACTATAGCTCCACCCCCATCCTGCCCCTTCACCCGAGCAGCCCTGTCCCCAAGAACTGGCTGCCCTCTCCCAGAGAGGGCAGTGCAAAAGTAGGCAACCTAGCGCATGGGCAGCAGTGCACACAGTATGGCCATGCCCACATAGTGACGGAAAACAGGCCCATAATATCCCCACAAGACCACAGGCCATGCCCCATTTTGGGGCTGAAACGCGGTTTAGATGTACGGGTGTCCTGATTACATGGATTAGAAAGTTGGGAGGTATGCTAGTGAATGTTGATGTAGACAATCAGTACCATTGCCTGCCAGTACAATATGGGAGAGGACAAGGTTGTAACTACCACAGGTGCAGGGAGTGCAGCTGCTATGGGACCCACAGCTAAATGGGGCCTACCTCATCTGCCACAGTTACCTGTGATATACACAAGGGTGCAGCTACCCTAGGTGCAGGGAGTGCAGCAGCTATGGGGCCCACAGCTAAAAGGGGCCCACCTCATCTGCCACAGTTACCTGTGATATACACAAGGCTGCAGCTACCATAGGTACAGGGAGTGCAGCAGCTATGGGGCCCACAGCTAAAAGGGGCCCACCTTATCTGCCACAGTTACCTGTGATATACTGTACACAAGTATGTAGCTACCATAGGTACAGGGAGTGGAGCAGCTATGGGGCCCACAGCTAAAAGGGGCCCACCTCATCTGCCACAGTTACCTGTGATATACACAAGGGTGTAGCTACCTTAGGTACAGGGAGTGTAGCTGTTATGGGGCCCAGAGCTGAGAGGGGCCGCCTTCCCTGTTACTGTAATATAATAAATAATATAAACAACAGCTAACTAGAAGTTCGGGAAGCAGCGTTGAGGTATCGCAGGACTCCGGGAAAGGCAGATATAAAGAAGCCATCAGTGTGAAAGTTTCTCTGGCTGGGTTCCAAGCAAGCGGCGGATGAAAAGGACATCTTTATAACCAGAAACAGGTGTGCCACCTCCTCACTGACATGAAAGTCTAACAGGAGGTTTATGGTTGGTATTCACGTTATGGCGACAATCTGCTACATGCCCCAGAGATAAATGAGTCTGGCTGTTCCCGAGTCCTTGTCTGTTTCAATTTTATGGTAAAAGAAAGAAATCTTGTCTTTGTGTTCTCCCACGGCCGTGAAACAAGAGGAGTCTCTTGGCAGTATAGAGATGTGAGCGCAATCCATTCTTATAGAAAACATATTGTGCTACACACTCATGAAAGTCTGAACCACTTCCCCTGCAGAGCATCTTCCCTTGCAGAGCATCTCTTATACTCAGGACTTCAGTTTAAAGGTTTTTGGTTTAAAAAACCAACATGGCACCGTGGATCCATCCACTGAACTATTGTCCTATGAGTAATCTTGTATTTTGTTTTGGCTGTGAGCATAGTATAGACATCTATTCTGCCGAACAATATAAACATAGTGATACGCCAAGTGCTTCTATTGGGCTGATCCGATTCAATCTGGTGTGACCCCGGGCATTGTAGTGGTATCTGGCTGCAGAGGCATCACCAGGTATGGGCTTTGGGGGCATGGCCTAACTTAAAACGGGGGTGGTGTCATGAGAATTTTTGATTGCATCACTCTGGGGGCTTGCCCAGCATAAACAGAGTTGCTATGCTGCCCCCGTAGACAAGTGCCTGCATTGTTGGCTTCTCCTCTGTGACAGCAGCCAAGTGCTACAGGAAAATGTCACTCTGCAGCACTCGGCTTCTGTCAATGCAGAAGAGCCAGCATTTTGGTGTGGTTCTCACGCCATGCATCCCCTTGTGACGCCAATACCTGGCTGTACACAATTGGGCAATTAATGGTATTACTGTTTTTGCAATTTTGTAACTTATAGTACTCGATGCTGGTGGACGTGATGTGCCGATCCAGGACATGCCATACAGTAGTATTCTTTATGCAGAATTGAATTCACTACAAAATTTTCATGGTGTTTCACACTGGCTAGCAAAGAACAGATGTCACACATTTTTCCGTACTTGTTTAGTTTCACGGCTGCAGTTACATATTGCTGTATTGAGAATACCAATACAGCACTATGCTGCCTACGTAACTGCTGGACCCCGAGACTAAACAATAGTTAATATACTCACTATCCACGTCATACCCCCAGTATCCACGTCAGCGTGGAGTTGATTTTATAAAGTGTGGTGAGCCCGAAGTGTGGCGAGCGGAAGCGTATCCGCGTCCCCTTGTGGGGCTCGCTGCACTCGCCATGCTTCGAGCTCGGTGTCTCGCTGCGCTCGCCACAGTTTATAAAATCATGGATAGTGGGGGAAATGTGAGTGTGTTGTGCGTTATACTTACCCTCCTCCGACCAGGAACCGCGTCCACTGGGTTCCCGGTATATATAATATACGCAATTAGCTTAGTGCCGCTGGGGGAGCAGGGAAATCATGTGATGCTCCCCCAGTGGCAGTGCGCTGCATTACGTACATTGCTGGCGCCAGGGAGTGACTGCCGGAGGAGGGGGACTGAAAGCTGCTGCCCGTCGCCCGTGACGTCGCCCGTGGGGATCGGTAAGTATAAAATGAAGCACCCACCATCCTGCTCCCTCTGCCACCCACCACCGTGCTCCCAGTGTAGTTTCACAGCGGCACCAGCTATGCTGACAACGTAGCTTAGGCTACGTTGTCAGCGTAGCGTAGAGCTGCCGCCGTGAAACTAAACAAGTACCCATTTTTCCATCTTAATGTAAGCTATATATTTTAAGGGGGACTATTGACCCTTAGCTCTTTATAAGTCCACCCCCACCATTACATCAGCAGGAGGAGCGGGTATTCACACTGCGGACAGTGCTATTTTCCTAGCACCATGCAAACCAATCTGGTTAACCCAATCACCTACCAAGTCCAACTCCCTGCTGTGTCCGGCATGGTAATGAATGATGCTCTGTCAGTTTAGCACAAGTGGCCGCATCACAGCCACAATGAGTGTGGCTACATCTCCAGATACACCCGTAGGTGGAGTTAGACAAGCCCTTGGGTGGAGTTTGACACACCACCTCCTTGGCGCGCCATGCGTGGCATATTCTACTACCATCTGCAATCACCCTGAAACTAGCCATTACTATCAATGGTTTTTCTTTGATGGCAATAGTGCAACTTGCCATTGATAGTGGTATTCTATGCAATGGATGACTAGCGATGTTTTTGGTACTTGTGTATTTTGGCGGCGCCCGTCGCGGGCATCGTGTGCCTTAACTTGGACGCGATTTCTCCATAGGCTTCAATGTTAAAATATTTTTAACATTGAACCCGATGGAGAAATCGGGTCCATCGCGTCGCGTCGTGTGCCTTAAAGTTAAGGCACACGACGCGACCGACGCGACCGACACGATTTCTCCATAGGCTTCAATGTTAAAATATTTTTAACATTGAAATACTGTCGGTCGCGTCGGACTTGTGATTATAATGGCACAAGATCAAATGTAGTTGATAAAGTCCATCTAACATAGAAAACAATGGGAAATGGGCCAATATGGCCCATTTCTCATTGTATATGGCCCCGTCATGTCCAAATATAAATGCCCCCCATTGTCAGCGGCACCCCAGTATTGACGCCAACCCGAAGCGTGGCGAGCGTAGCGAGCCCGCGAGGGGCGGCGGTACGCGTCCTACGACCTTTTCATACCCCTACTATCCACGTCGGCGTGGAGTTGAGAATAGAATAGTGTGGCGAGCGCGCGAGCCACCGAGCCCGAAGCGTGGCGAGCGCAGCGAGGGGACGCGGATACCTTCACAGGTATCCGCGTCCCCACGTGGGCTTCACAGGTGTCCGCGTCCCCTCGCGGGGCTCGCTGCGCTCGCCACGCTTCGGGCTCGGTGGCTCGCTGCGCTCGCCACACTATTCTATTCTCAACTCCACGCCGACGTGGATAGTAGGGGTATGAAAAGGTCGGAGGACGCGCACCGCCGCCCCTCGCGGGCTCGCTGCGCTCGCCACGCTTCGGATTGACGTCAATACTGGGGTACCGCTCACAATGGGGGGGCAGTTATATTTGGACATGACGGGGACATATACAATGAGAAATGGGCCATATTGGCCCATTTCCCATTTTATTCCATGTAAAATGGACTTTATCAAGTCCATCTTATCTTGTGCCATTATAATGGCACAAGACCGACGCGACCGACACGATTTCAATGTTAAAATATTTTAACATTGAAGCCTATGGAGAAATCGCGTCCATCGCGTCGGTCGCGTCGTGTGCCATGTTAATGCACACGACGCGACGCGATGGACGCGATGGACCCGATTTTTCACACACGATGGTTTCACAGCGGCACCAGCTATGCTGACAACGTAGCTTAGGCTACGTTGTCAGCGTAGCGTAGAGCTGCCGCCGTGAAACTAAACAAGTACCCATTTTTCCATCTTAATGTAAGCTATATATTTTAAGGGGGACTATTGACCCTTAGCTCTTTATAAGTCCACCCCCACCATTACATCAGCAGGAGGAGCGGGTATTCACACTGCGGACAGTGCTATTTTCCTAGCACCATGCAAACCAATCTGGTTAACCCAATCACCTACCAAGTCCAACTCCCTGCTGTGTCCGGCATGGTAATGAATGATGCTCTGTCAGTTTAGCACAAGTGGCCGCATCACAGCCACAATGAGTGTGGCTACATCTCCAGATACACCCGTAGGTGGAGTTAGACAAGCCCTTGGGTGGAGTTTGACACACCACCTCCTTGGCGCGCCATGCGTGGCATATTCTACTACCATCTGCAATCACCCTGAAACTAGCCATTACTATCAATGGTTTTTCTTTGATGGCAATAGTGCAACTTGCCATTGATAGTGGTATTCTATGCAATGGATGACTAGCGATGTTTTTGGTACTTGTGTATTTTGGCGGCGCCCGTCGCGGGCATCGTGTGCCTTAACTTTAAGGCACACGACGCGACGCGATGGACGCGATTTCTCCATAGGCTTCAATGTTAAAATATTTTTAACATTTAACCCGATGGAGAAATCGGGTCCATCGCGTCGCGTCGTGTGCCTTAAAGTTAAGGCACACGACGCGACCGACGCGACCGACACGATTTCTCCATAGGCTTCAATGTTAAAATATTTTTAACATTGAAATACTGTCGGTCGCGTCGGACTTGTGATTATAATGGCACAAGATCAAATGTAGTTGATAAAGTCCATCTAACATAGAAAACAATGGGAAATGGGCCAATATGGCCCATTTCTCATTGTATATGGCCCCGTCATGTCCAAATATAAATGCCCCCCATTGTCAGCGGCACCCCAGTATTGACGCCAACCCGAAGCGTGGCGAGCGTAGCGAGCCCGCGAGGGGCGGCGGTACGCGTCCTACGACCTTTTCATACCCCTACTATCCACGTCGGCGTGGAGTTGAGAATAGAATAGTGTGGCGAGCGCGCGAGCCACCGAGCCCGAAGCGTGGCGAGCGCAGCGAGGGGACGCGGATACCTTCACAGGTATCCGCGTCCCCACGTGGGCTTCACAGGTGTCCGCGTCCCCTCGCGGGGCTCGCTGCGCTCGCCACGCTTCGGGCTCGGTGGCTCGCTGCGCTCGCCACACTATTCTATTCTCAACTCCACGCCGACGTGGATAGTAGGGGTATGAAAAGGTCGGAGGACGCGCACCGCCGCCCCTCGCGGGCTCGCTGCGCTCGCCACGCTTCGGATTGACGTCAATACTGGGGTACCGCTCACAATGGGGGGGCAGTTATATTTGGACATGACGGGGACATATACAATGAGAAATGGGCCATATTGGCCCATTTCCCATTTTATTCCATGTAAAATGGACTTTATCAAGTCCATCTTATCTTGTGCCATTATAATGGCACAAGACCGACGCGACCGACACGATTTCAATGTTAAAATATTTTAACATTGAAGCCTATGGAGAAATCGCGTCCATCGCGTCGGTCGCGTCGTGTGCCATGTTAATGCACACGACGCGACGCGATGGACGCGATGGACCCGATTTTTCACACACGATGGACGCGATCCTCATCGTGGGCGCCGCCAAAATACACAAGTACCATGTTTTTAGCTATCGATGGTCTTCTCTCTTCTTTGACTGATTGGCCTGTAGGCCAAAAAGAACATGGAGCTGGGCTTCACATATGCTCCCATGTCCCAGCCCCTTGGGTGAAAAAAAATATATTTGTTTTATATATGCTTGACATCAATGGAGGGAAACCATCTGGTTTTCCCCCATAGATGGCAAAACTATTCTACATTGGCCATAAGCCATCAATGATTTTGAATGATCGATGGTCGATGACGGTTCTTACCTGAAATTACTTTTCAAAAGTTAGCAAGTACAGTATATGTTAGCAATGCTTCTAGTTGCGTTAAACATGTGACTACAACCACATTTTGAGATAAAAAAATACTTGGCGTGTACAAGTCGCATGAGACCAAATAGGCTAAGAGGAGCTGTTTGGCCCGTTTTGAACCACAATGTATGAGGACACACCTGTTTCATCCTATTCTCTTGCACATAGGGGTAGGTATAAGCCCCATTGCTAACACTGATCACTGCGGATGCAAAATCAATGGGTGACTGACGTGGTACTCACACTAGACAATGGCCCTTATTCTGGATCACTCACAAAGGCAAATTCCTTCTCAAATGGACAGAACCATGTGCACTGCAGGGGGGCAGATGTAACATGTGCAGAGAGCGTTAGATTTGGGTGTTATTTTGTTTCTGTGCAGGGTAAATACTGACTGCTTTATTTATACACTGAAATATAGATCTCACTTTGAAGTAAAACCCCACCCAAATCTAACTCTCTCTGCACAAGTTACCTCTGCCCCCCCCCCCCACAGTGCACATGGTGTTGTCCATTTGAGAAGTGAACCAGAATAAGGGCCAGTGTGCGTACAATCTCATTAGCATCCCGTAAGCATTGCCAATGCAAACCAGACCCTTAGTCTCCTTTTTTAACAAGTATTTTTCTTATCCGTTCCCACTGGCTGTCAGTAGAAGTGGGCCCACACTTTGCCGCGAACGTCTTTCGTTTCTATACAGATTCACCAGCGTTTTATACATTTCTGCATTGTGTTTGCTGCTGTTATTCTACTTTCCCAGGAATTTAGGCTGACTCATGTGTTTCCTTTTTATACGAGCAGCTGAATAAATGCTTTTCTTCCCCTGTGCAGTGAGCAATATCCAGGGTTAAAGTCTCCCGCTGTCCAACACGAGCTGATCAAGCAAGAAAACCAGCTTTCCCCATACCTGCTGAGAGTCTGCTGTGAGTTTCGACTCAGACCAGACTTCCATGAACTTAATATTAAGGAGTTATTTTATGGCACTTGCGCCTGAAGCTACTGCTTTAACATCCCGTTTTGGAGTTAAATTGTCCTTGTGAGACTACTAGCCGAGGTCCTGTTTTATGAAACTTTCCTGATGAGCAACTATTGCCCTTTCTACTATCACTTTGGTAATATATGGCTCAATCACAGAAGCGGCTAAGGAAGTAATTTCAAAGTCACTTAAATAGAGCTGACGTGTGAAATGCGTATCATTGCCGCTGCAGAGAAAACCACAGGAATATTACACTGCCCAACATGAATGCACGAATGCTCTGGATATATGGGAACATAAATGTCTCAAGTGGGCTCCAGCGCTGCCAGTAATTAATAAGCTTAAGTCAGACTTCCAGACAAACAATTATTTTAAGCGATAAGCTGCCTTCGCTCAAGAACCTAATGCGCCGGGTATCGATTCCCAAAAAAATCCAACAGGAGTCTTATTCCAACCTCGTTAGCCAATTTCCTTAATTTTAATTGGAATATTATTTTTGGGTATCCAGCTCATTTCGCATCCTGCCATGGAGGCTTATTGAGGACGCAATTGGATCTGAGCTATCATGCGCAAAGAAACGATGCGCGGTACCTTGCGCATGTGCAGAAGCCATTTTGCACGTACGCGAACAGGGGCATCGATGTCGGGACGACGGCAGCAGACTGTTAGTGATTGACATTCTGCCGTGGTTTCGGGGCCGGGAGGGCGGTGGCGACGGCCTCTGTTTTTTTAAAATGTAGGCGTGTCACGCAACATCTCGCGCATCGAACCATTCCTCTCCACTGACGCAACCAACATTCTCATTCACTCTCTTGTCATCTCCCGCCTTGACTACTGCAACATTCTTCTCTCTGGGCTACCTCTCGCCCGCCTCACCCCTCTCCAATCCATTCTTAATGCTGCTGCTAGGCTCATCTTCCTCTCCCGCCACTCCACCTCCGCCTCCACCCTTTGTCTATCTCTTCACTGGCTCCCCATTCCTTTCCGGGTTCTCTTTAAACTCCTCACCACCACCTACAAGGCTCTCTCCTCCTCCACCGCTCCTTACCTCTCTTCACTGATCATTATCCACACTCCCTCCCGTCCTCTTCGCTCCATCGCCGACCGCCAACTGACCTCTCACCTAATCACCTCCTCCAACTCCCGTGTCCAAGACTTCTCTCGCGCTGCCCCCCTGCACTGGAACAACCTCCCGCCACCCATCAGGCTCTCTGATTCCCTTACCTCCTTCAAGCGCTCCCTCAAAACCCACTTCTTCCGACTAGCCTATCCCTCCTCCTCCTAACCTCTTTTGCTCCTCCTATCCTGCCTACCCTACCCCTCCATCCATTCCTACTTATCCTATTGTTTTTCGTTCGTCCACCCACCTCCTTTTAGTATGTTAACTCTTATGAGTAGGGTCCTCCTTCCTCACTCACCCTACCTCTTTACCTCACCAGTGCTCCTGCCCTGTTCTTCCCTTCCTCTACTTCTACTTCAGAACTGATGCTGATTTTAGTTCTACCAGCTATACCCTATTTATACTGTATTTTATCAACACACCCTGTACGTTACCTTGTAATTTGCTGCGGACACTTTGTGGCGCCTTTAAATAAACATACTACTACTACTACTACTACTGTGGGTGAGTTGAAGTCAGGGATCTCTGTCAAAGGTTTGAGAATTCCTGGCCTCTGCGACGGGCGGCTCGAGCAGCTCCATGGGTGAGCAGCTGCCTGATGGTGGGAGGGAGATCTGATGGTGAGTCCCGGGATGTAGGTCGGATCACTACTGCATTAGGAGGTGTCTGTTTGTAATAGATGTCTCTTGCTGCATTACCAGTCCTTGTGAGCCAATGGGGCTGCCACATCATAGAGGCGAGGGCAACCAAGTATATATGCAGTGATATATATATATATATATATTTGTTTGAATTTGTGCAGTTGACAATTATTGACACTGTGCATACAAATGGTTCATGGTACGCATGCGTGAGGCCATCCTGCGATAAAGTCCTGCAACTTTTTATAAATATACGGCATTCTAAGGTGATTGACATTAAGTATGTGTTACAAGTCACTTGCAATTTGTCTGTGTACTATGCTCCAGCAGTCAGATTCCTGCAGGTATCCCTGTGTGCAGCCTCAGCTGCTACATAATGAGCAGTTTGCCTCTGGGGTGTCGCTGTCCAGGTGCATTGTGTCTCTTCATCAAGAGCTTGGTTTATCTTCCTGTTCTGATTGGAACAGTCTACCTTTATAACCCAGCCTGGCCTTTACCTGACACCGGTTATAGGTTCTTCTTGCTTGTCCCTGGTCTGTGCTGCAGTGTCTGACATCCTGAACCCCCGCTGAGCACTAGTTCTTCCTGCCGGTGCCTATGTCCTGTGTTCCTGGCAGTCAGCTTAAGCTAAGTTTCTGGGTAATTTTATTGTGCTATTATTATATACCATCCTGGGCATTGCTGCTCCTGCCAGCATCTATTGTGCTATTGCTGTAGATATCATCTTTTGTATTGTTGCACGTACTTGATATACTGTGTAACTATGTTATTACCATCCTGTGCATTGTTGCATTTGTTATCTTTGTGTCTATACTATACCAGTGCATAATGTACTGTGGGAACCTCTATTCCGGTTCTGGAGGTAGGAATTGCTTTTGGATCACCTGTGATGGCCCATTTGCCGGTCCAGTTAATTTACTGTGCACAGCCACCAATATCTGCTTTGTCCCACTATAAATGTAGGTGGCATCCCGGTACTTGGTGGCCCTAATCCACTGTCGAAGGAGGCAATTATTGGTGAAGGTCTAGCTTGCAGGCGGCTGATAATAGGATGTAGGCTAGTCCACAGAATCCAGCCCAGGTTTTAGCAGACCAAATCCACCTGCTGTCACAACAGCTTCAAGATCTGACATTACAGTACGTGTGGATTCCCAGGAAGAGGTGAGGAGGGCTGCACCTGCCTTGTCTACAGCCATAAAAAAAAGCCAAAGTTTAATTCACCTGATCGGTTTTCTGAAGATCGCCAACAGTTTAGTTTTAGATAGAGAGCTGCAAGCTGGTGGGTATCGTCATCTCCCTCCTGCAGGGGTATTTTCGGGACCCTCCCGGGCCATTCCAGGAGAGTAGGCAAGAATGGGCATGTTCCATGTTGACATTTCACCTACATACCTTCATTAAGAATGTCGACATTTTGAATGGTGCGTTCATGTGCAAAAAATAACTGCCATAATGCTAAAGTCAATTGTCCCTATAATTTATAGTACATTTAGATGGTCAGCAATATATACAGTATAAAGTATGTCCCTGTAAGTGACTTCTGGCTGCAGTTCTGTTCTCTCTCCGCCCGCATTGTATCTGATACTAGGTCACCCACAATTGTCATGTGCATTGCTGTAGGAGCCGGATGCCTCTGAATAAACAGAGAACAATGATAATCTGTATGCTGGGGAGAGAGAGAGAGAGAGAGAGAGAGAGTCGGCGTTCTTTGCCTACGTGAGACACAGCTGGGAATTCAGAGCCAACACAACCTGCTGGAGAGACGTAGGAAGCACCACTGGCTTGGGAAGAGATAAATGGAGGACAGATAAAGGAAGCTGAGATAATGTAGGAGGGGAAGGCTGGGAGTGAATAGACATCGGGGAGAATAAGAGACACTCACATGTAATTGTACAGCTCAGTCATCACTCATTACACACAGTCTATAATGCTCGCACAGTGGAAATCTTCATCACAATACAATGCAGATCAGATATGCCATTCTCTTAGCGCATGGCATCTGCACAAGACACATTTTTATACATGGGGCTGATTCATAGTTCAATGCACAAAACTTTTGTGACCGTATCTTGGGTGTTTTCGCACTGCGCATGCACTGAGCTGAGCACATGCGTATTACTGGCGGTGATGAGATGTACGAACACAGTGGTGGTAATGGGGCATCTACGTATACTGTAGTCTGCAATATATACTTTATGTATTAGCCCATTACAGTGCCAGCTTTTAGTATATATATATATATATATATATATATATATATATATGGTGTCAAATATAGCACCTTATAATGTATTACAGAGGTAGGAGCCCTACATGTAAACGCTGACACATCGTTATCATGCAGACTGGTCGCAGGGAGAAAAGTGGTGTCTGCACACCAGTTTTTTTTTTTTACTAAGATGGGAATTCTATTGAGGATGGGAGAAGGTACTAGTTAAGAACAGTGTGACTGGCCTGCATTCTCCCAACATTCTATATTACCATTAAGCTGGACTGCATTCTCCCAGCTCAACACTAGTACTCTTGAGCGCTTGTGTAACTGGCCTGCATTCCTCCAGCACACCCTGCAGTGAAGAACATCCTGAGTATTATAGTAGCTGGCCTGCAATCTCCCAGCTACTCATCATTGTACTGGTCTGTTCCTATTATTGCCAATCCTGATTGAGCCTGTTAGGATTATTCATATGCATGCAACCACATTTGTTGTCTGCACTTCAAGCCAGGGCCTTGTACTCCAGTCTCGTCCAGATCCACAACCTTACCCATGACAACAAAGATGGGATGTTGCCCATAGCAACCAATCAGATTCTATCTATTATCTTCTACAAGGTGCTAAATAAAGTTGAATCTGGTTGCTATGGGCAACATTCAATCTTCAATAGAACTCCCATCTTAGTAAATAAACCCCTGGGCCTCTCTGCATCTGCACTGGATTGCCTCTAGGCCCTATAAGTATTAATGTCAGCACATAATTAGGGGCATAAGTGGGAAAAACAGTTTATAAAAAACCTCATTATAATGTGGCGCTTCTCTACTATGGTATTTGGTGTATACAGTCAAAAGGCTGACATGTGCATTAGGTTGACAGGCCTTAGGTCATCAAATGAAAAAGGTCGACATGGCTTAAGTACGAAGGGTTCATTGGGTAGACACAAGCATTAGGTTGACATTAGGAAGTTAGACAGTCAAATGGTCGACATGGGTTTTTCATTTTTTTTGTGCCGACAGGTTGTATTTCATGCCCTACCATCCACTAGGGCATGGAGGGAGAATATAATAGTTTGCCGAGTGCAGCGAGCCTGAAGCTTGGCGAGGGAACGTGGTACACTTTTACGGTGTCCATGTTGACATTCGGGACACAAAAACGTGAAAAACCCCTGTCGACCTTCCCAATGTTGACCGAATGACCCTGTCAACCTTCAGTGGTCGACCTAATGATCCACACACAGGTATATCCACAGGAAAGCTCAATAAGAGCAAGTACCTAACGGACGAAATAAGACAGCAGTATGTATACAAAACAAACAGAAGCTCAGTATGAGCAGGTACAAACAGGGAAAGGTAAATCAAACAGGACTAAAGCAGAAGCTCTATTTGAGCCGGTACAAGCTGGAATCTGCAGGAAAAGGTCACAGCAGTATACAGGAACATGCACACAAGGCTAACAACAGATTGTTCAGAGAAATCAGAAGTAATCGGGCATGACCAGCATTAGCACTAGAACTAGCAGTATAACCAGCACAATGCTTAAGGCAGGCTGGGTAATATAGGAAGCAACTCCCAATGAAAACACCCAGAAAGGACAAGCCTCCTAATCACCGCAGCTGGACAGCCAAACACACAGTTAAACTGCTAATTCCTAATTAGGACAGGTGAGACTGCACACACTGTACAGAAGTCAGACTGCAGTAACACAGCCCCGCCAAAGGCGTCTCATAACAATTCTGCAGCACTTTAGAGATAATATTTGCCCATTCACATCAGTACGTGCCAGAGTGTCATGAGACAATTAGAGGAAAATTTACTAACGGCCCATACACACTAGAAGATAATGGGGGAAATTTACCAATATGAAAAACCTAGTTTTTCGTATTGGTATTTTCCCTACGACTGCATACGACTGTTTCAGTCGTATGCAAAGTCGTGTTCCGGAGGATCAGTTACAAAGCAGTCATATACGACTGGGCCGCCTTGGCCGCCTTGCGGCCTAGCGGCCAATCAGGAGCCGCTAGGCCGCAAGGCGACCAATAGCGGCATTCGGGAGGCGGAGCCGCACGATGTACACACAGTACCGTGCGTCTCCGTGTCCGCTTGGTTTCGGGCTGTCGGTTTGGTTTTTTGCCAAGACACTTACCTGGACTACGTCGCGCTGGGACAGGTGAGTATGGTTTCCTTCCATAGCTTCCCAAATGGATTTCGTCGGATCCGGACGGCGACAGCGACGTCGACATAGAGGAAGAAGACGACACAGGACCAGAAGACGACGACACAGGACATCAGGGCTACCTACGGAAAGAAGATAGGTAAGTATTAGTATGTGTGGGCTTTGTATGTAATAAAGTCCCAGCTTGCTGGGGAGGCTTGCTGGCACTTGTAGTGCCACAGTAAAAAACAATAGTTTTATCTATTTTTTACACCACGATCAGCTCGATGCCCACCGCCCAGGGGCATCGAGGACAGCACCAGGCTTCAGCCTGGTCAGGTAAGTCCTGGAGGGGGGGGACCCCTTCATTGGGGGGGTCCCCACTCCCCCAGGGCCCCTGGCCAGGCTGACTGGTCGGTAGGGTTAATGTTTTGGCCGCGGGACCTTATATTATAAGTGTCCCCCGGCTGTGACATTACCCTGCTGGCTGGTTGTGCCTGGGGCTGGTTCTTAAAATACGGGGGACCCCTAGTCATTTTGTCCCCCGTATTTTGGGAACCAGCCCCGGACCTGGAGCCTGGGGCTGGTTGTTAAAAATCGGGGAACCCCTATTTGTCGGGTTCCCTGATTTTTAATTACCGGCCCCGGCTCCTTCAGCCTGGTGCTGGTTACAGCTGTGGGGGGGACCCCACGCCGTTTTTTTTTTAATATTTAATTTTTTTTCTATTTTTTTACACTGCAGCCTGCACGGATCTGACTGATCCGTGCAGGCTAAAACGCAAATAGAACAGGAAAATGGTGTTCTATTTTCCTGTTGTATTTGCGTGGGTGTTTTACACCACTTAGCAGCCGTATTATCAGTACGGCTGCTTAGTAAATCAGAAACCACCATTCTTTTGAATGGTGATTTCTGTCGTATCCTATCGATGGTGTAGGGCATTCGTATTTGTAACTACAAATACGAATGTCCCATCTTTAGGACTACGAATTGTTGTATTTTTGGGATTGTAAATCCCGAAAATACAAATTCGTAAAAAAAAGGTGTATTTCTCCCTACGAATACACCTTTTTTCTACGAATCCATTTTGGTAAATTTCCCCCAATATTTCCAATCTGGCTGGTTAGAATGAAAATCTGGAAAATTTTGGGAGTAAATGACAATTGACCATATGCTCCTAAACATGGAAAACAGACACAAATTGGTCCGACAGACAAATTGGTCAATTTAAGGTCCATACACACTAGGATATATGTAAGACGAAAGAAATTGGTAATCAATTTCCCTTGATCTGATCATGAAAGATATTGTGCATCCACACTGAACGATGGGTGCAAACAGCATGAGCAATATTGGCAGATTGACCTGCATGTCCGGAAGATGTCAATATCGTTAAAAATGAGAGGTAGAAGATATTGCCATCAATATCGGTCAGAAGCCCCTATCTGAACGAGCTTGATGCCAAAACCTTCTAGTGTGTATGGGCCTTTATGCAGATGACTGTAAGAGTTATCATTTTTTTTTAAATAGGATAAGCATCCCCCCTCCCCTTCTGAGCATAACCAGCCCTGGGCTCTTTGAGCTGGCACTGGTTCTAAATATAAAGGTGGAATATTTACCTAGGGGTTCCGTGTAATTAAAGGACCATCACCAGGCTCTTGGAGCGGTCCTAGTTCCATAAATTTGGGGTACAAAAGATGTAGGGGTCCCCCTGGTTTTTAAAACCAGAACACTAGTCAACACTGGCCAGGGTCCCTGAGGGAGTGGAGAACCCCCCCTCCCCAAGTGCACATCCCTGGGTGATGGGTGCCGATTTCATGGCAATTTAGTGTAAAAAGTCAGACAAAATATTGTGTTTGCCTGTGGAACTACAAGTACCAGAAAGCCTCCCCTGCATGCATCTTGGAGAAGCACAATTACCAGCTTTAAAAGGTCAGCTGCTGCTTTTAATTTTACAGACAAACAAACATTCCAATAACCACACTGTTATAGTAAAACTGAAATAAATATCCATCCACACTCCATTCACACATTATATATATATATATATATATATATATATATATATATATATATATATATATATATATATATATATATATATATATATAGGGTAGCAGGTGAGGCACTCCAGGAATCAAGCAGACAATGGACCGGGGTGCTGTCTGGAAAGATATGCAGGCGGGGGTATATGGCAGCACTCACGCGGATTTCAATAATAACACGCCACACAGTGGAACTAGTGTCAAATAGCCGACGTTTCGGATGTAACTCCTTTATCAAGACCAACGAATCCAACAGTGAAAACATGTACAAAGCTTACCTAAATACCATGTCTCCAGGCCGCCTCCAGTCACGCCGCACCCACAGCCGGGACGCTCCGGTAGGACGGGCACTTCCGGGTGTCGCCTGACCTCTCACCTTGCGTGCAAGCGTCGTGACGTCGGCTACACTCCGGCATCGTACAGCGTTACCTAGCAACCTGACGCTGCTGGGCGCTTGCTGACCGGCGATCTGGAAAGACAAACACAATACATCACAACAAGTGTACAAAAGTAATAGAAAGCAAGCATATCATGATAAGATACAAGACATATAGGTCTGGGTATATTTATAGAAACATGTTGTAAGACAGCTGTTCATTAAGACCTTTAGGGTGCATTGTATCCAACTTGTGGATCCAATATGTTTCTAATTGTAGTAAACGAAGCCCACGGTCACCTCCTCTCATATCAAGAGGCACATGGTCTATGATGACATATTTGAGGTTGGCCAACGAATGCCTGGCAGTCACAAAATGTCGGGCTACCGGCTGGTCATTCTCTTTATTGTTAAGGGCTGCTTTAATGGCGGATCTATGTAAGGCGATCCGCTCACGGAACGTCCTGATAGTCTTACCCACGTAGCATAAGCCACACGGGCATTTGATCAAATATACTACGTGGGTAGTCGTACAGGTCACAGGGTGTTTAATAGATATTTTATAACCAAGGTGGGGATGGTAAAATACTTTAGTATTGGTCATAGCCCCGCACGTTGTGCACCCCAAACATTTATAACACCCTCCTGCTCTCTTTTGGGTGTTGGGGCCCATACGTTTGGAGATATCCGTGTTTACCACCCAGTCTCGGATATTGCGGCCACGTTTATAGCAAGACATTAGCGTAGTGTTTTTAAGCTTGCTGAGATCTTTATCTCTTTGAATAACAGGCCAGATTTGTTTAGAACAATCTACAATGGTGGTATCTGCTGCATTAAAATCTCTGACCCATCCGAGCCTACTAGACAAATTCTCCCTGGGAGCTGACTTTTTTAACAGTTCACTGCGGGAGGTGCCCTCCACTTTAGACCTGGCAGCTGCCAAAGTCTTAGGAGAGTAACCCCTCACCAAAAATTTATCACTCATGGTGTCCAGATCCCTGGACACCTGCTCTTCTTTACTGGTGATCCGCTTCACCCGGATAAACTGGGAGAATGGTAACCCCCTAATCAGGGGAGGAGGATGGTGACTCTTAGTGCCCAGAGTCACCATCCTCCTCCCCTGATTAGGGGGTTACCATTCTCCCAGTTTATCCGGGTGAAGCGGATCACCAGTAAAGAAGAGCAGGTGTCCAGGGATCTGGACACCATGAGTGATAAATTTTTGGTGAGGGGTTACTCTCCTAAGACTTTGGCAGCTGCCAGGTCTAAAGTGGAGGGCACCTCCCGCAGTGAACTGTTAAAAAAGTCAGCTCCCAGGGAGAATTTGTCTAGTAGGCTCGGATGGGTCAGAGATTTTAATGCAGCAGATACCACCATTGTAGATTGTTCTAAACAAATCTGGCCTGTTATTCAAAGAGATAAAGATCTCAGCAAGCTTAAAAACACTACGCTAATGTCTTGCTATAAACGTGGCCGCAATATCCGAGACTGGGTGGTAAACACGGATATCTCCAAACGTATGGGCCCCAACACCCAAAAGAGAGCAGGAGGGTGTTATAAATGTTTGGGGTGCACAACGTGCGGGGCTATGACCAATACTAAAGTATTTTACCATCCCCACCTTGGTTATAAAATATCTATTAAACACCCTGTGACCTGTACGACTACCCACGTAGTATATTTGATCAAATGCCCGTGTGGCTTATGCTACGTGGGTAAGACTATCAGGACGTTCCGTGAGCGGATCGCCTTACATAGATCCGCCATTAAAGCAGCCCTTAACAATAAAGAGAATGACCAGCCGGTAGCCCGACATTTTGTGACTGCCAGGCATTCGTTGGCCAACCTCAAATATGTCATCATAGACCATGTGCCTCTTGATATGAGAGGAGGTGACCGTGGGCTTCGTTTACTACAATTAGAAACATATTGGATCCACAAGTTGGATACAATGCACCCTAAAGGTCTTAATGAACAGCTGTCTTACAACATGTTTCTATAAATATACCCAGACCTATATGTCTTGTATCTTATCATGATATGCTTGCTTTCTATTACTTTTGTACACTTGTTGTGATGTATTGTGTTTGTCTTTCCAGATCGCCGGTCAGCAAGCGCCCAGCAGCGTCAGGTTGCTAGGTAACGCTGTACGATGCCGGAGTGTAGCCGACGTCACGACGCTTGCACGCAAGGTGAGAGGTCAGGCGACACCCGGAAGTGCCCGTCCTACCGGAGCGTCCCGGCTGTGGGTGCGGCGTGACTGGAGGCGGCCTGGAGACATGGTATTTAGGTAAGCTTTGTACATGTTTTCACTGTTGGATTCGTTGGTCTTGATAAAGGAGTTACATCCGAAACGTCGGCTATTTGACACTAGTTCCACTGTGTGGCGTGTTATTATTGAAATCCGCGTGAGTGCTGCCATATACCCCCGCCTATATATATATATATATATATATATATATATATATATATATATATATATATATATATATATATATATATATATATATATATATATATATATATATATATATATATATATATATACTGACATATATTTTTAAGTAGCATTTTGGTTCTCTTCTCCAGTAGTAATCTATAGGTATATGTAAAAAAAAAAATATATATATATATATAATTTCACCTACATCCAGTGTAGATTGCATCTTCTTCGGTTCCTGTAGGCATCCAAGGGTTTAAAATAAAGAAAAACAAATGACCCATACCACTGTGAAATGTAGGATGGCATGTGTTTAAACACACTGCTCCTCTGAGCAAATGATGGGTATTCCTCTGAATTTTGGCAATGGGAATCCCCTGAGCCAATTACCTTAGCGCTCCAGGGGAGCTGCACTGGTGATTGGCTCTCTGCATTCCATAGAACTCAATGCTATGAAAATAATATTGAGTTCTGAGATGGGAACCGGCAAGTCATGTAGGTGTGTACATCCTCTACACTTCCAGTCCTTATGTCAGCCTAAACACATAAAGGTATTGTAAAATAGTTGTGTAATTAAGAGGAAAATAGAAATACAATGCTAACACATTATTTATGGTCATCCTTGTGGCCAGGTGGCCTATGGGCTGCAGCCCCCCCAGGTAAAATCCACCACTGTCTCTGTCTGTGAGAATGCTCTGGATTCATTGTGACTGACAGTGATTTCCTATTGGAAGTCCGACCTGCCAGTCACTCAAGTCAGTCCCATTGGGAGGTGTTCCCTCTCTCCGGGATGCCTCTCTGTGTGCAAATGTGTGGCAGCCCCCAAAACAGGTTCTGTGCATATACAGTACCGCGGACCATAGTGCGCATGCGCCGGACCCGGGAACCTGATTAAGCCTCTGGGGGCTGCTGCAAAGCCAGCCCATGGAGGCTTGGGCCAGCGCATGTACAGTATGTATGAAGTTACTGCTCCTGTGCAGGGGACCGGCAGGTGCGGGGAGTGTGGCAGCGGAGGGGGGGCTGCATTGCGGCAGCCTCCCTCCTCCAAAAGGGTAAGAGCCACCACTGCCAGCTTGTCATCATGCTGTCACGGCGATTGGCCTATTTTTATGTACAGAACCTACAGTAGGGCTGTAGCCCCATCTGTCCCATTGTTTATTTGGTCCTACCTGCTTATATAAACACGTGGCAGGCAACTGCAGAAGATTGCAACGAAGGATAGAATTCATTTATATTATTTTTATTATGTGCAGTTTCACAAGACCCCAAAACAATAAGATTTTTTTTTTTGCGGATTTTAATTTAGAATCCTTGAACCTCTTGCTAAGCCTGTCCTTCCCAGTGGGCCAAGAAGTTCATTTTGTGAAAGCCCGGAGCAGGGCAAGGAATACGACAGGAGGGTAGGTGTGCAGTAATCATGTGTAATAACAGACCTTGCATGACGATGGGGACCTGGTCAGATAATGACACTTATCTCACATCCACAGAAATCCCAATGATAATACATCCATGGTAACCGCATTTCCCTTGCGCCTTACGCGCCAATTGACAGTGACTCAACGTTGGCTATAGGAGAGGTGTCAGTTACAGATGGCTGAGCTTTGCCCCAGTGGCCGGGCCTGCAGTCTCTGCATCTTTTAGGTCTTCTCTGATGATTTCTTCCATCCTGATTTATCCGTATTCTGCTTCTGATCGTTCCACAGCTTCCTTACATAATAATCTTCATAAGGAACACAGCGCCAGCTGGACCTGCCCTGTAGCTGTATGTACAGATTGGTCAGCCGATGGTGGAATGAATATGACTTGAAGTAAGGAATGACAAATGGAGGTCTGTAACAGAATAGATCTTGAGGCTTGATGTCATCGGAAGTGGAAGGGAAATATCTAATCTTTGTCATTGTTGACATTTCCTTTCGTTAATTAATACAAGACCCTTCCGTTGATTAACGCTCTCTATACGATATCCTTTAAGGGTAATTGCAGCCAATGTATAGACTTAATCCACTTTCAACAAAATAGTATATGATAAATCCTCAACAGGTACTGCATTGGATACTCTCACTGCACCAGCGACCAGACAATAACAGTCAACCAAATATATTCAGGTGCAGCACAAATTATGGCCCTTATTCAGATCTGATCGCAGTACAATTTTTCTCTCAAAATGGCCAAAACCATGTGCACTGCAGGTGGGGCAGATGCAACATGTGCAGAGAGAGTTAGATTTGTGTGAGTTATTTTGTTTCTGTGCAGGGTAAATACTGGCTGCATTATTTTTACACTGCAATTTAGATTTCAGTTTCTACACACCCCACCCAAATGTAACTCTCTCTGCACATGTTACATCTGCCCCACCTGCAGTGCACATGGTTTTGTCCTTTTTGAGAACAAATTTGTACTGGGATCAGATCTTAATAAGGGCCTATGGCCCTCATTCTGGTTCACTCCATACTTTCCTACCTGACCCTCTCCATGCGAGAGAAAATGCTCTGTTCCTGGACTTCCCTGGTAATGTATGATTGCCATCACCTGTGGGGAGCTAGGTAATTGATAAGAAAGGTGTCACCACAGGTGATGGCAATCATACATTACCAGGGAAGTCCAGGAACAGAGCATTTTCTCCCGCATGGAGAGGGTCAGGTAGGCAGTGTAAAAATAAAGCAGCCAGTATTTTTCCTGCACAGAAACAAAATAACTCACCCAAATCTAATTCTCTCTGCACATGTTACATCTGCCCCAACAGCAGTGCACATGGTTTTGTCCATTTTAGAAGGAATTTGCCTTTGCGAGTGAACCAGAATAAGGGCCTGTAACCAAGTTCCACATTGCAGACTCTTAAATAAACTTGAAAGCTTGGGATTGGTTTCTAAGATAGTTGAATGGATAAGAGCGTGGTTGCAGGACAGAAAACAGAGAGTTGTAGTAAACGGAGTACAGTGAAAGGAGAGAAAGGTTACAAGTGGAGTACCCCAGGGATCTGTACTTGGACCAGTGCTTTTTAACATCTTTATTGGTGATATTGCAAATGGAATTGAGGGTAAAATGTGCCTTTTTGCAGATGACACAAAGGTATGCAACAGGGTAGACACAACAGGAGGGGTAAAACCAATGATTGAGGATCTAGGCACATTAGAGAAATGGCCAAGAGAATGGCAACTACAGTTTAATGCCAAAAAATGCAAAATCATGCACTTGGGTCTCGGAAATCCAAAGACTAAATATAGTATAATTGGCACTATAATGGAAACTACTGAGGAAGAGAGGGATCTAGGTGTCACTATTTCAGGGGACTTATGGCGTTAACAATGGGGGGACATACAATGAAAATGGGGTCTGGGGGGCATTTAACATTGGTTCCAATGTAAAAAATCAGGTGGGTCGGGTCGATTGCATCACATGCGATTTGGTTGCATGCGATGCGATTGACCCGATTTTTGTGACCCAATTACATACAATTAAAATCGGTGGCACCGTGCTAGGAAACAAATACCAAAGATTCTGCTACAAGTTCACATAGCTTGCATAGTACACATGCACCAAGCTTCAAAAAGTGATCAAGTGGAGGAGATAAACAATCAACCAATCAGCTCCCAACTGTCATTTTTCAATCCCAGCCTGTAACGTTGCAGCTAGGAGCTGGTGTGGTTGTTTATCACTCTCCACTTTTCCCCCTTTGAAGTTTGGTGCATCTGGCCCACTGTATGACCCAGAATCAGGCCCTATATGTGTTGATACAGTTAGACCCTATATGCATTAGTGGTATGAGATCTATAGAATGAGCACTCATGCACCCCCCCCCCAATTGGGGGTTGCCTACCCAAGTCCCATTGCGAACTCTAGTGTGAATCAAACAATCAAAGCTCAGCCCACTTGACAAAAATACCTGTGTACAGTATATACTAGACAGCTTCCCGGGACACCACAATTATAGGGGTCTTCAAGCAGGACCAGGGGCATCTGCCCTGTGGCCTGATATCTCTGGAGATTCTTGGGAAGCAGGTAGAGAGTTCTGCTAGGCTGCCATTATTGTGAGTCACATGCAATCAGAGCATCCATGCAGCCTTCGCTACCTGACTCCCAGTCTCTAGCCAGACAGTGGATGGTGTAAGCCTGTTGATTGACTGGTGGATAGCTCCACCCATTCCCCATAGTGCTGGCAGTCAATGGGTGGGGGTGGCTGTATATTAGGTAGACAATGTCTAGGCCGACAATGTGTATGTTGACCCCAAATGTTTGACACTGGAAAAAGGTCGGAATGGAAAAATTTCAACATATGAAAAGGTGGACATGAGTTTTTCACTTTTGGGGGGTTTCAATGTCGGCACCTGAGCACATGCTTCAATCCACTTTACCATTCCCAGTCCACATGGGGATCTCTACAGGGGACTAACGGAAGGTGTTTTGACTTCTATCATCACAAATCACATCATCATGACCCTTGCCCCACCCATTTCACAGGAGAGCGGACCGCTACGGTATCCTGGAAGATCACTCCTAAATTAAGGAAATCTGAGCTACTCTGGGGCAAGGAATATGTAAATGAACCCTTTGAGTGCCAACCTCTCTGTGAGAGATGCACAAAATAATATCCGCTAAAAATTCCAGCGTCGCTCACATGTGTTATATAAATTCAAATGAAAAAAATGTTGTTAAAAAAAAGATTATATTTCCTATATGAGGTAACATTACAGGTCATCATGATGAATACAAATATTGGTACTTATGTAATATCTGGGCTCCCGTTTTTCTTATGAGACCGCGTCCCCTCGCGGGGCTCGCTGCGCTCGCCACGCTTGGGGCACGGTGGCTCGCTGCGCTCGCCACACTATATAAAATCAACTCCATGCGTAGTTGGATAGTAGGGGTATGAAAAAATGGGGTGCATTTAACATGGGAGCCCAGATAATACATAAGTACCCAAATATTTGCTTGCCAATTTTCACACATTTTGACAAATTCACTTGGTAGGGATGGCCATCGACCATCAATGCATCTAAATCATCGATGGTTCATGGCCGATGTCGAATACTTTTGCCATTGATGGGGGAGAGCCAGATGGTTTCCCACCATCGATGGGACAGCAAAACAATGTTTTGCTTTTTTTTCCCCAAAGTGCCGGGACACAAAGCATAGCTCTGCCCCGACAACCGCGAAGCCCCGCCCCCGTGTTTCGATTGACCCACAGGCCAATCAATCAAACACAATGGATGACCATCGATATGTAAAACTATCGATGTTCAGCCATTGCATAGTTTAGCACTATCGATGGCCAGTTGCAGAATTGCCATCGATGGCCATCCCTACTCAAAGGGTTAATATAATTCCCAGATTGTGTAGCACTGCAGTATATATATTGGCGCTATTTAAAGAACGTACAATGGTAATAATTCCATTCATATATAGTAGTCGTCCCAGTCCTCGAACAGGAAAATCTCCTGACAAACTAACATGAACTATGTAAACAAACCATTTTCCGAGAGCTAAATTTACAAATGAGCTTGCAAAGTTGTTAACATAACACGCACGCAGAACGAGCACACATATTGTACAATGAAACTTTTTAATTGCTTCTCGGAGCCATTCCTTAATTTAAACTAATTTTCCTCGTCTGAAAATGAGAATAGAAAATGAATTGCTCTCGATTTAAAGGGAAGCTGCAAGTAGCAGTGCGGGGCTGCTCGGGGAGGAGATGAGCGCGTATTAAGTTTTATTGTCAGCGCTGCTTTACAAACATTAAGATTCTGTGTGAGGCATCTCCGTGTGTGCTAATTGTAATATCAATCACTGCGCAATAATAATCCATCTTCCTTATCTCTATGTAACCTATCATGCAGGGAATTCTCTAGAATCCACCCAACGTGCTGTAGTATCTGTCACTAATAAACAGAGCTCTGTGCACCATTGCTCAGTATCGGTATGAATATGTATAGTCCGCTCCCCTCTCCAGCTGATCTTCCATTTCTTCTGCTTACCAAATGAATCCTCTTATCTTTATTTCCATCCCCAGTCTGAGACTTTTCCATTTAGTTCTGATGAGATGGAAGGTGCATGGTTGGTGGCCTATGTTTTATGTATAGTTCTCAGGCTGAAATTTGTATTACAAGAAGCACCAGGTCCTCACTCCTTCTTAGCTGTCTGTACACAACTGTCCCTGACACCTTCCGGTCGGTGGTGATGCGATGGCACATTTGTATATTAGCTTATAGTCCTAGTTCATAGAGAAAATTCTCTGAAGACTTGTTCAATATAATATCCCTGAAGCAGATGAAGGTCACTTTCTTAGTGTTTGTAAGTAGATGCGCCATCTACAGCTGTGGAAAGGCTTTTCTACAGTAATGGCAATGACTCTGTGGAATGCACTTCTACTAGAAATGTACTGGCAAAATATAACTTATACAACCCCATAGAAAGTATCAATAATGTTTTCATTAATCAAGTACTAGATCAGAAGGAAGGAAGGACTAATTCATAAATTAATTTAATTAGTTTTTGTTTGTTCTAAAAATAATCAAAATTGGGGGATTTGGTACGGTAATGACCAAACATTCTTCTTTTGTGGCCTTTTCTCTCCTCATTTGCTAATGGTTTCCTCCAGATAGTAAATAGTTTTAGCATCGATGGAACAAAATTCCAGCGCTTTAAAGTACCATGAATGTACATCTGTAGGCATACTGTACATTACACAATGCCTTGCGCAACATTTTTGTTATGCTTAATCTGCAACCTTATCATCCTCATTGTCTCTTTATCAATCATCTTAAGGTTTTTGGTTCTAGTTTGTCTCCAGGTTTTGATTTTGCCAAAACTACCCTCATGTGTTTGGGTTTAGGATCTGTGGGGCAGATTTATTAAGCTTGGAGAAGAGATAAACTGGAGATAAAGCGGAGAAAAGGTAAAAGGAGATAAAGCACCAGCCAATCAACTCCCAACTGTCTTTTTCAAACACAGCTGATTGGCTGGTGCTTTATCTCCTTTTACCTTTTCTCCGCTTTATCTCTAGTTTATCTCTTCTCCAAGCTTAATAAATCTGACCCTGTGTTCTTTTAAAAACATATTAAAAAGCGTTAACATCCCATAATGGGGACCTTTTTTGTTCCTACTGTATATCATTATTAACCTCAATAATATTCATTTCCAGCCACTTCCAGACAGTTTTTACCATATCACAACGCCAAATATTGTTTTCATCCAGTTTAGGCCAAAAGGTTGTACCTTGCTAGTTAACTGAATAAGCTAAGCGACAGCAGTGGGCAACATAGACTCCTGGCACTTAAACAATAAACATGGCATATCTAGTAAACAAAATGGCAGTAAAGTGCAATAAGGATGGCAGTTAAATAAATTATACGACCCTATAGAAATTAACTAATGTTTTCATTAATCAAGAACTAGATCAGAAGAAAGGAAGGATTAATTTGTAAGTTAATTTACTTCAATTGCTTGTTTTTGAAAATTGTAATCAATGATGGCATTGGAGATAATAATTATTTAAAAAAAATCTTATTTCGTGGCCTTTTCTCTCCTCATTTTCGGTGAAAGAACGGATTGATAAGTTATTTTATTTAATTGTTTCACTGAGAACATTTAGGGAGGGAAGAGGGACAGGGGAAGTTTTTTTTACCAAACCTGTAAGTTGGTGGTTCAAATTTATTAAAAAAGGCGGTACTTATGTAATATCTGGGCTCCCGTTTTTGTTATGAGACCGCGTCCACTCGCCACGCTTCGGGCACGGTGGTTCGCTGCGCTCGCCACACTATATAAAATCAACTCCATGCGTAGTTGGATAGTAGGGGTATGAAAAAATGGGGTGCATTTAACATGGGAGCCCAGATAATACATAAGTACCAAAAAGGTTAAGGGCATTCAAGAGATGCTGTCTGTGGCCCAAAATGATTCTTGACGTTTTCAGTATTCATTCAACAATCACATGTTGAAGACTTCTACAGCTGCAAGATCAGTTACATTTGCCACTCCACCAACACCAAGCAAGGGGTTGGTGGAGTGGCAAATGTAACTGATCTTGTGGAATTGGTCTTGTGGAATTGCACCTTTTTATATGCTTCAGTGAATGGAGGAATAGCAAGAAACGATTTAAACCTACACAATAAACTATAACCTAGAGAGAGGAGGGAAAATGTACCTTACTCCAATATACTGGAGAATACTTTGTTTAATGCGAGCTAATTAACCATTTGAAGTATTGTAGCAACTAAGGAAATGTTGAAGAAGACTCATGTTTATAAAAAAAGAAAAAACCTATAAATTATAAACTTGCTGCTCAATTCAACAAAGTAGAGACTTCTGTAATGGTAGGTTCCAGTGTTAGCAATTTTATATGTTCCAGCAATAAACTTTTCCTTTATTAGTGATGTTTTCTTTTTTTAGCATTGTAATGCATTGTTTTGGTTTCAGTGGCCTGTCTTAAACTATGCGCTTGATCACTGGCTAGTTGATTAAGTGCCACAGTATGAGATAATATCATGATAATCAAGAGTAGCAGCAGCTACAGAACTAGTACTTGTTTGCTACTCCTGCTTGTCTAGTGACTGTTCATGATCAATATCGAATCACAGTGCTTATATTTATTAGTGCAGTGCACAGAACCAGGTGAGCTTTATTCAACACACAAGTTGTACAAACAAAATGGAAACAACTTTTTTTTTCACAAATGGCAACTCACAGTGACTGTGCTTTTAGACCAGTTTCTACTATGAAATTGCCCCAAATAATAACAGTAGAGACCTATATCAGATCCAAAATCAAACAACAAATGGTGCCTGCACCAATATTCCAGTAATTGGACAAATAAGCATCATCTACAATATGTGTATGGAGTGTAGACTGTGAGACTTAGGGGTCCATGTGCACCACACATCCTTTGGTCCTTATGGTTACACCTATGGCCATTGTCACAATGGGGCACCCCTCCGTCCATGATGTGCAAATTCAATCCATTTGTTTTTCAGCATGACTTTCTGTTTCACTATGAACTGTATTGCACACAGAGCAGATAGCTATGTTTAACAGGCAACAGAGAATGGACTCTGAGAGCATGGACATGAGATAGTCAGGAAAATAATGAATTTGGAAGGGTATGGTGCAACTGCTAAGCACCATAGCATTTAGAAATATTGATTTTGATTTACTACCTGTAAAGGAATCCAGTATGTATCCATTAGTATGACTCTAACTAGGTCAGAAACAACACATGTATCAGGCATATTGGTAGTACATTAGCATCGGACCTGTGTAAGTGCAGCTATACAAGTCATGATGTAGCAAGAGGAGAGCCACACAGGGCTGCATTCAGTACCCTTGGACCCCCTATATCTAGGGCCCCCTGTGGTCAGCATGTATACTTTTTTTTTTTTTAGCTAAAGGTTTTGTGAATGGGAGTGGGGTAGTGCTGCAGCTTCACCTACTGTATCTGCCAATGTGACAATGATTAATGGTGCTGAGCATCGGCACCAACTGCACAAGTGTGCAGTGCATTACTGGGAGTTGACCCATGAGACTTTGCACAAGATGTCAAAGGCTGAGAAGTTTGTGCTGAGCTCTGATTGATGGAGCTCATCACATGCTTCTCAGGCCCATGGAGGACAGCAGCAGCCTTGTCATGGGAAGGTTTTTAATCAGAGGCAGCACTGAGCCTGTGAGGTCTCCTACAGAGTTAGGTACAGAGAGACAAACACAGGCTTTTCATGTGATATATATTAATCCCCACCCTGCAGTTACCCATTGACCAAGTTTATACTGCCTTTACTCTGTAGTTTGACAGTGTAATATTTTTCCGTGCATTTTACGGCCAGTAATGACAAGTGGGAGGTGGAAATGTCTAAAGTGACCTGCCCCCCCCCCCCCACCACCAATGGAAATGACAAAGGAGCCACAGGTCTCTCTATGACAATTGCACAGTCCCTGCAACACAAATTAGCACCTAATAAGTTGGTCTCCACCTGCATCTAGCAATCAGTGATAGTTTTAAGAATGATTGCTTTCAGGAGCATATATGAAAATAATATACTTCTAAAGGAATATCTAACACTAAAGGGAATTTAGTGTTCAAAGAAATTATATAAATAAAAAAAAGGGTTACAGAATACAGAACACAAACAAAAGTGTTGACATTTTGAAATTAAGGGGAAAAAACTCAAGGATCCAGACCAGGGTTTGGAGCAGTAGCAGAAGCTGGGTGTGTAATTATCAGCACCTGTGATTTCCTGATATAAGTGTTTCCAGGGCAGAGTGCAAATGCTCTGATGGTGGATTAGCTGCTCAAGTGATAGGCCTGAGTGAGCATTTGCAACAGTCTGTTTATGCTGTGATTACCTGGATGCTGCTGCCTCTAACTACGCTTGCCTATGGAATTCATCTGGTATGCTGTAACATGCTTTATAAAATAAAGATCAAAGTGTTCATTTGAAACCCCCTGTATGTGATCCTTGCCACAACGGATGTAGCCCCTCTTCTAGTATCTTAGTCATACTGGTTTCTTATATAATGCAGGCAGAATCTGCCCCTGTGATAAACCACTGACCAGCTCTCATATCAAAGAAGCAGTTTACTTCTGTTGACAGTGCAGAATGATAAGCCCTGAGACATATATTACAAACTGCTGTGCTAAGTCTTATTCCTTGAAGACGAGAGTGCCGCGCTATTGTGGATATTTAATCAAACAATATATGTTGAAATAATTGCTTTGTTCAGTCTATTTGTGATGATAAGCAAGTAGCACACTTTATTTAAAGGTCCACAACTAATACCACATGCAGTGAAGTGGAATCAGAATAATCATTTTTAAAGTGGCATTCTGGTTTTGCCTTGTAAATGACTGCCGCTTTAAAAATTCGGCCACTCACAGATGAAATCCTGGACTTCTGGAAACCAGACCATACTATGTTTACCACGGTGTCTTCTAATGAATAGTATGGTTATCAAGTATTAAAACATAGGGTCATACAGTGTGAGGGTGCTACGGGCAATCATGAGAAAGTATCAGTATCAAGGGATTGACGTCATTCCAGGCCCTTAAAAAGATAGGTACTATAGGTCAAATAAGTATTTTGTAATGTACAGATTATTTAAAGATTTAACCGGTCACTGCAATATATTAACTGAGAAACCCGGTTATTTGGGAAATACAAGAGTACACATTTTTATTTTAACGAAACAATACGGAAATATTTAAATTTAACTTTAACATTTATATTATCTTTTTAATTTTATTGATTCCACAGCTAGTATTTCTGTCAATACATGACAACTGATTAGAAATGGTCATCAACCATTGAAAGTACCGGTACTTGTTTAGTTTCACGGCGGCAGCTCTACGCTACGCTGACAACGTAGCCTAAGCTTTAGGTTATATACAACGTTGCCTAAGCTATGTACAAAAAGTTCCTCTTTTTCTACATTATAAATATCAATTGTTACATAAAAAATAGATAAAAAATGGGAAGGTCGTTGATACCACACCATGTGACCAGACTGCTGTTGGAATATCCATACTGTTTCGTTATTGAAAGAACACCCTCAAGTTATCTCCTGTATATGCAAACGTAGACAAAGGCGTTATGCTTGCCAGTATCCTCTACCTTATCAGTTGAATTATTATTAATGTAAGATATTTTAAACTCTACAATTCCCTGACTATCACACTAGCCAGACAAAGAATATTACTACAAATAGGAAGCCTGCGGTATTCTAGCGCAGCACGGACGCAAAACCCCTGTACAGATAGAAGTATATGTAGGAGGTTGTGCTGCAAAACAAACCCTTTATTAATGGTGTGCTCAGCTGCGCACTCACAATAAATGCTTTGAGGTGGGTGGCACCCATTTAAATGCCATCTGCATATACAGGGAATGCTCTTTATTCGTCTCTCAACTATTGTACAAGTATTCATAATGCGGCCTTGGTATATAAATACAAAGAATGTGTAGTTTGCTTTTGTTTTCCATGTAATGATTGTTGTGGAAATATATAATTGAATCAATATGTGATTAGATCAGTACGGTCCCGCTAGTTTGTTTACTGCTTTTACATTTGTTTAAGGACGGTAGTGTAGTAAAAAACATTCCCAGCTTAGCCGAGCTGGATCAGCCGCCAGTCATCCATATTGATCGTATGATTGTAATGTCACGTATTCCGCTTGGTGTCAGATTTAGCTTGTCGGAGCGGCGATATCTGACACCTGCATTGCTGTAACTGTTATTGATTATTTTTCGCCATAACCGTGCAGACATTTTAATATTTCTTTCATTTAATAAATATATAAAGTCATTTTAAAAATATCTTAAAATATTGAATAAAAAAAAAATGATGTTTTGCACTCCACCCACGTGTCCATAGGCCCCCATTATAATTGTACTTTTCACACCCATTAGAAATGGTATACTCACTGTTGTCCGGCCGTCGGAATACTGGTGTCCGCATCCTGATATAGGGAATGTCGGTACTTGTGTATTATCTGGGTGCCCGATGTTGAAATTGTATGCCACTACCTTAAGCATGCGATGCGACGCGATTTGACGCGATGGGGGAAATTTACTAATATGAAAAACCGAGTTTTTCGTATTAGTATTTTCCCTACGACTGCATACGACTGTTTCAGTCGTATGCAAAGTCGTGTTCCGGAGGGTCATTTACAAAGCAGTCAGATACGACTGCTTTGTAACCCACCGATGTCGTAGGAATTCGTATTAGCGGCCGTATATACGGCCGCTAATACGAATTATTTGTAGCAGTCTGCACGGATCAGTCAGATCCGTGCAGGCTGCAAGGTGTAAAAAAAATTAAAATAAATAAATAAATAAAAAAAAACGGCGTGGGGTCCCCCCCACAGCCAAAACCAGCACCAGGCTGACGGAGCCGGTAATTAAAAATCAGGGAACCCGACAAATAGGGGTTCCCCGATTTTTAACAACCAACCCCAGGCTCCAGGTCCGGGGCTGGTTCCCAAAATACGGGGGACAAAATGACTAGGGGTCCCCCTTATTTCAAGAACCAGTCCCAGGCACAACCAGCCAGCAGGGTAATGTCACAGCCGGGGGACACTTATGATATAAGGTCCCGCGGCCAAAACATTAACCCTACCGACCAGTCAGCCTGGCCAGGGGCCCTGGGGGAGTGGGGACCCCCCCAATGAAGGGGTCCCCCCCCTCCAGGACTTACCTGACCAGGCTGAAGCCTGGTACTGTCCCCGATGCCCCTGGGCGGTAGGCATCGGGCTGATTATGGTGTAAAAAAATAGATTAAACTATTGTTTTTTACTGTGACACTACAAGTGCCAGCAAGCCTCCCCAGCAAGCTGGGACTTGGAGAACCACAAGTCCCAGCCTGCTGGGCATTAAAGGGCCCGCTGGCACTTGTAGTTCCACAGTTAAAAAAATAGTACACAAAACACACTGACACACTTTTAAAATAAAACTTTAATACATACAAAGCCCACACATACTGATACTTACCTATCTTCTTTCCGTAGGTAGAAGATAGGTTACATTTTTTTACACAAAAATGAAGTTCTGGCTCAAAATTTTTCATTTTCACAAGGAATGAAGGAGATAAAACACCCCAAAATCTGTGCCCCAATTTCTCCCGAGTACGGCAATGCCTCACATGTGACCAAAAAATACCAGTTGGGTGCATGGCAGGACTCAGAAGGGAAGGAGTGATATTTGGTGGTGGAATGAATGGTGGGTGCTATGTCGCATTAGCAAGACCCCCGAAGCACCAATACAGTGGAACCCCCCCACATGTGACCCCATTTTGAAAACTACACCCTTCAGGGAATTCATCTAGGGGTATCGTGTACATTTCAAACCCCCAGGGGTTTCACTAATTTTGATACAACTGAGCTGTGAAAATGAAAAAATATTTTTTTTCATTTTCACAGCCCAGTTGTATCAAAATTGGTGAAACCCCTGGGCGTTTGAAATGTACACTATACCCCTAGATGAATTCCCTGAAGGGTGTAGTTTTCAAAATGGGGTCACTTGTGGGGGAGGTTCCTAACTTTTAGCATCTTATGGTGCCTAGAAACCTACATGGTGCCTAAAAAATAATCTCATAAAATGGAGGCTCCAAAATCAAGTAGGTGCTCCTTCTATTATGAAGCCTGTGGTTTGGTCACCGTGCACACTAGGGCCACATATAGGATATTTATGAAAACAAAAGAATTGGGGGAATCAATTTTTAGTCACATTTCTCTAGTAAAATCTACTGTGTTCCTTAGAAAAATGTATTAAAATTGAAAATCTGCAAAAAAAATGAAATTTTGAAATTTCACCTACACTTTGTTTTAATTCCTGTGAAACACCTAAAGGGTTAACAAACTTCCAAAATGCTGTTTTGAATACTTTGAGGGGTGCAGTTTTTGAAATGGCATCATTTATGGGGGTGTCTCACATACAAGTCCCTCAAAGTCACATCAGAACTGAACTGGTCCCTAAAAAAATCAGTGTTTGAAATTTTCTTGAAAATTTGAGAATTTGCTATTCATATTGTAAGCCTCCTAGTGTCCAAAAAAATTAAAAGGAAGTTGAAATAATGATGGAAACATAAAGTAGACATATGGTCTATGTTAGTTATTAACTATTTTGAGTGGTATGATTATTTGTCTCACAAGCAGAAAATTTAACATTTTGCAAATTGCTAAATTTTCAATTTTTTTACGACATTTTGGTATTTTTCACAAAAAAACACAGACTGTATCGACCCAATTTTACCACTAATTTGAAGTACAATGTGTCACGAGAAAACAATCTCAAAATCACTGGGATAAGTAAAAGCAAAAAAAAGTTATCCCCACTTAAGTGAGACATGTCAGATTTGAAAAAAGGGCTCTGTCAGGAACGCAAAAACTGGCTCTGTCAGGAAGGGGTTAAGGTGCGATGAAAAAAATCGGGCGCCCAGATAATACACAAGAACCGGAATGTCAACAGGGGTCCAATAAGTACACTTATTATCAAACCCCCCCTCCTCTCCCCCAACCCTAAACATCCATTCTTACAGTCTAAACCCCCCTCACAGCTTAACCCTAACACCTTCCCCCCCTAAAGCCTAAACCTACCCCCCCCCCCATTGTTAGTGGATATTTTGAGCATCTCCCAAAGCAATGTTGGCACTTAAAGGGTTAACCACATCCCTCAGGCATTTTCAACCACCACCTCATATTAATAAATCCTCTGGCAGAGGCCCCACCCTCACTCCCATTGTCAGCGTCAATTATTATTTGATTACTCTTTTACACCCCCTCCAACCAAAACAAATATATTTATGCAGCAGCATACCCCCCCCCCCCCCCCCCTTTAGTGGTAAAATATATTGACATCGGCAATTAACACCACTGCCCCAGTTATAGCCCCTCCAGCAGAGAGCAGCAGCAGAGCGTGAGGCAAAGGGGAATGATCGTCAGTTTCCCTGATGTAGCTGATCTCTACACATACAGCACGAGATGTATTAAAATACATTGTGGCCCCTCGCCACACCAACGCAGCGATGCTAGTGCATTGCAATGCAGTGACGGAGGCCCCCTCGATACCTATGATGTGGTGTGCGGGGGGTTCTCCATCACATCTCTGGGCTTCAGCGGCTTGTGGCTGTCCCCGGCGCCTCCTCCTCCATCCTGCACCCGGAAGGACCTCCGGCTGTGACCTGTTGCTAGGGGGAAGAGGAGTTTCATGGAGGACGGGACTGGGTCGGCATCTGCGGTCTGCGGCAGGCAGTGATAAGAAGCCTGTAGGGTTCTATAGGGTATCTCCACCCAAAGGTGGCGATACCCTGCCGGGCGAAAGACACAGCAGACGGGTCTTAGTACCTCTGGGGTTCTACCGCATTTTTCCCTTAGTATATTCTGCCCACAGTGATCAGCATATTTGTGTTCATTGAGATACTATTGGGCAGATCTATTAAGCTTGGTGAAGTGATAAAATGGAAGGTGATAACTCACCCAGCCTGTAATTTTACAGTTAGGAGCTGATTGGCTGGTGCGTTATCACCCTCTACTTTATCACTTCTACGGGCATCATAAAACTGCCCCTAGGTTCCCTTCCTCACACTTTTGGTATAGGGGCTCTTTTCAGTGATTTCTCACCTGCGGCACGGCTGGATTTTCTGAGCTAATTAGTACCGGAAAAGCCTATTACACTGAGTAGCGAATGCAGGTAATAGGATATTGGTGATCCTTTGATAGTCTCAGCTTACTTAAATTAAATCCAAAGCAGCATGTCAGCCTGAACAGATTAACCACTACACTTAATAATAGTCACCCTGATGTGTCATGCGTGACATCACAACTGGGTGCACATGTACATGCACAGTTGTGATGTCAGTCACTGCAGCAAGTGTAGATGCGTTCTGCTGACCACCCCTACACACTCTGCAATTTAATTGATGTTATATTGGTTAGTCCAGTGGTTCCCAAACTTTTTGGAATCGCGGCGCCCTAGAGCATCAAAATATTTTCAAGGCACCCCTAGGCCAAATGCTTCTTATCGAGAAATGAAAAAATAATAATAATTAAATTAAGTGCATGGGGGACGCACGCGCGTCTCAGTCAGATGGAGAGCCGTGTTGTTGGCGGATCGCCAGCAACACTAAGACCGGCTCCATCTGTAATATGAATTCATCCTAGTCCACCATTCCAAGGCACCCCTGCAAGTGTCCTGAGGCACCCCCAGGGTGCCTAGGCACACAGTTTGGGAACCACTGGGTTAGTCAGTGCCGGATTACCCAATAGGCATGGGTTTATGTGCCTTACAGAGAATACTGTATTTATGTAACGTACCCATTAACAACTTTAGGTACATAAACCATAGACATCAGATTCACAGCACAGTTTCCAGATCTTAGGCTGTTAGGGGAAAATTTAACAAAGCATATAAAAATGATGATGTCATGTTGCCCATAGCAACCAATAAGATTTGTCTATCATTTCTCTGCTGTTTTCTAGGAAATGATGGGCAGATTCTGATCTGATTGGTTGCTATGGGCAACATCACCTGTTTTCATTTTTAGAAGCTTTAGTTAAATATACCTCTTAGTTGGTAAAATTAAAAATATATTGGGGGGGGGGGGGGGGGGGGGGGGGTACTTAAATGATAGTTAAGCCACTGATTATAACCCCAGTCTATCTGAGGAATTGTTTCTTTAAATAAAGGAAAGTTTTTTGAAAAGTTACCGTAAGTCATGGTGTCACCAGAAATTGTGCCCCCCCCCCCCCCATGGTGGCCTCTGATTGGCTGCCAGCCAGCAAGCTCCAATGGGCTTGAGGCCGGCTCCACATTAAAAATGCTGCTGTAGCATTCTCCATGGCCACCTGCCCATGCACCAGCTGCAATCAGCTGGTAGCCCAACACCAATGGTCGACATTGCCATAAGGTCGACGCAAGCCTAAGATCAACATGGACATGGTCGACGTTTTGGTGTCTGTCGACCTATGGGCACCATATAAGTGTACCGTGTCCCCTCGCATGGCTCACTGCGCTTGCCTTGCGTCGGGCACGGTGCCTCGGCAAACCATTATATGCTCAATCGTCATGTTGACCTTTTCAGTGTCAACCATGTCATGTTGACCTTGAGGTGTCAACCTGTCAATGCCAACCTATGGTATGTCGACCATTTCCAGGTGTCGACCTAGACTTTGTCAACCCAGGGACCGCATACCTTACCCAGTAAAGTGTGAGAAGAACATAACGCAGCCTCACATCACCTATGAGGGTTCTACAGAAGGATTGCTGCACCACCACTAAATTGGACACTCGTCCCATCCCTCACTGAAATATATCTGACACTCCAAGTTTGGACATATCCAAGGTCCCCATGGTTAAAATTAGGGCACAGGAAAGTGGTGCCTGTTCCTCCCATCAAATGCGCTCGGCAGCACAAAGCCTCTGATCTGGCCGTGCCTAGTGGGGGGGCTGCTCGTTCTTCCATCACACCCATCCGTTTCACAAGTTTAGCTTCAAGCCCCATCGTCAAAATAACTTGGCTGTGAAGATGAACCTAGAGGATGTCTTGTGTTCTCCGAGAGAAGAGGTTACTTATATAACATTGCAGTTTGGGGCTGAGTTTTAGAGCTCACTGTGGAAAGAGCATCTTATCCTTCCCTCCAGGCAGAGATGCAGTCTTCCGGATGGATTTAACTGCTCTGCGAAGTGAACGTGGATGACAGGTAAAACTCGGGAATCAGCGCCCCAGGCACGCAATTGTCTGCTTGAGATAACACCGGCATAGAAGAAAAAGAAGATTGGAAAGTAAGTCAGATAGTAAAGTTGTTAAAAAGTACAGATTTCTGTAATGTTCTCCAGACCCTGTGATCTTCATTTATCAGTTGCAAATGCCAGGTGGCTGCAGAATAGGCAAGGAACGATAATGCAGATGGGGGATGCTAATGTGCGGAACATGGGAACTGTACATGCCCCTCCAGGACTAGTGCCTCACACTACAGCAACCCACCACATTAGAGAACAAATAGTCAAGTACAGTAAATGTACAATCCATACAATACATACAACCCAAAGGTTATTACTGTATATGGTAACATATTAAGCATTACGCGGTAACACTTACAGCCAATCAGGACTGAGTGCTTCTATAAAACTACGACAGCAAGATCCCCACTATCATTAGTGTGGAGGAAGCCACCTCACCCCGCAGTCAGTGTGAGGGAAGCTGGCTCACCCCAGCTGTTAGTGCGGGTGAGCTGCAGTGGAGAGTCACCACTGGAGCCAGGAAAGGTAATGTACTGTATAGAGATGTGCACCGGCCACTTTTCGGGTTTTGGGTTTTGGGCTCTGATTACCTTGAGGTTTTGGGTTCTAATGGGTTTTGCCAAAACACCTCCTTAGTGTTTTGTGTTTGGATTTCTTGGGTTTTGGGTTTCTGATTTTTTCTGTTAAAAAGCATAAAAACAGCTAAAATCGCAGAATTTTTTTGGTACTTATGTATTATCTGGGCTCCCATGTTAAATGCACCCCATTTTTTCATACCCCTACTATCCAACTACACATGGAGTTGATTTTATATAGTGTGGTGAGCGCAGCGAGCCACCGTGCCCGATGCGTGGCGAGCGCAGCGAGCCCCGCAAGGGGACACGGTCTCATAAGAAAAACGGGAGACCAGATATTACATAAGTACCATTTTTTTTTTTTTGCTCCTACGCTATATTAACCTCAATAACCTTCATTTCCACTCATTTACAGTCTATTCTGAACAGCTCACACCTACAATATTGTTTTAGGGCAAAGGTTGCACCGAGGTAGCTGGATAACTATGATAAGCCACACAAGTGTGCGGCACAAACACTAGACTGATATGGCACACTTAGCATCCCCTCTAGGCTGATACTGCACACCTAGAATTACCCTGGACTGATATGGCACAGGTAGCATCACCCCTGGACTGATACGGCACACTTAGCATCACCCCTGGACTGATACGGCACATTTAGCATCACCCCTGGACTGATATGGCACACTTAGCATCCCCCTAGTCTGGATACGGCACACCTAGCATCACCCTGGACTGATATGGCACAGGTAGCATCACTCCCTGGACTGATACGGCACATTTAGCATCACCCCTGGACTGATATGCACACTTAGCATCCCCCTAGTCTGATACGGCACACCTAGCATCACCCCTGGACTAATATGGCACGCTTAGCATCACCCCTGGACTAATACAGAACACTTGGCAGCACCCCATGAATTATACGGCAGACTTGGCTTACCCCAGGAATTATAAGGCACAGATGGTGGCACCCCTGACCTGATACAGCACAGATGGCGGCACCCCTGGACTGTTACGGCACACATGGCGGCAGGCATGGAATTATACGGCAGACAAATTCCTGCAGTAAAAATAAAAAATGTGTATTCTTTTAATTATAAAAAAGAGCAGCACACCTTACTTAGCAACACCCCATGAATTTATACAGCACTCTTGGCTCACCCCTGGACTACAGCGCATTTAACAGCCCTTGCAGTAAAAAAAAAAAAAAACACCTTAATTTTATTTTCATTAAAAAAAAAGGGCAGCTCCCCTGGTCTGATATGGGACACATGGGGCACCCCTGGAATTATACGCACACAATGCGGGCACCCCTGGATGGATACAGCACACATGTGGGCACCCTGGACTGATAGTACTGGTAGCCAGTGGAAACAGCAGATTGGAATTATTTACTGCAATAAATACTGGTAGCCAGTGGCAACAGACTGGAATTATATACTGCGATAAATACTGGTAGCCAGTGGAAACAGCAGACTGGATTTATATACTGTGATAAATAATACTGGTAGCCAGCGGCAACAGCAAACTGGAATTATATACTGCGATAAATACTGGTAGCCAGTGGCAACAGCAGACTAAAATTATATACTGCAATAAATAAAATACTGGTAGCCACTGCCAGTGGCAACAGCAAAACTGGAATTATATACTGTGATAGGTACTGATAGCCAGGGGCAACAGCACACTGGAATTATATACTGCAATAGGTACTGGTAGGCAGTAGCCAGTGGCAACAGCAGAGAGCAGACTGCAGCAGACACTAGGCAGTGCAGGGCAGGCAGTGGCACTAGCAGCACCAGTGGACTATCACACTGTGACTGACTATACAGGAGCAGACTCAGCAGAGGCAGGCCCCAGCACAAAGGAGAGACAGAACACAGCACCAGTCATCCTTGCAATGGTGATGTCTTGATCACAGAGCGAGACACAGAACACAGCAGCACAGGCCCCAGCAGAGACACACACAGCAGCAGCACACCCTTCCCTACCCTTTCTCCGAGATTGGAGTGAAGATGGCGGCGCGAGTTGCGGAATTTAAGGGTTCCGTGATCTCGCGATAATCCGACGCCGGGCGATGACGTTTTGCCCCTGCGCCCGGATTCGAGTAAGGCGGAAGGGCCGAGCGCTGCTCGTATCCGGGCCCGGATGATGATGTCCGTGCTGGCTCGGATCTGAGGAATCCGAGCCCGCACAGTGTGCTGTTAAAACTGTACTTTGTTTTGTTTTTATTTGAACATTCTTTTTACAGGTGAACTACAAGTTAAGGGGGCCCATAAATGCCCCGCGTGCTGGAACTTGTGGTTCGCCAAGTCCCAGCATGCCGAGAAGGCCCTCTGTGTCTTGTAGTTCGACTGTAAAAAGCAATGTTTTTTTAATTTAGTTTTACATTTTATCAGCCCGGTGTCCACCACCTAGGGACGCTGGGGACAGCCCCCAGGCTTCAACCTTGTACGGGTGAAGCCTGGAGGGGGAGGGGGGGGGCTTTTTGAGGGACTCCGCCAATACCCCATCCATGGCTGACCAGCCATGGTGCGCATGGTACGGCCGGGGGACCTTACAGAAAAAGTGTCCCCGGTTGTGGCATGAGACCGGGCTGTTGGAGCTCGGCGCTGGTTCCCAAAATAAGGAGACCCCCAGCTTTGTTGTTCCCCATATTTTTGGAACTAGGACCGGTCCAAGGTCTGGGGGCTGATTTCAGGAATACGGGGGACCCCTACGCTTTTGTCCATGTATTTTTGGAACCAGGTCTAGCTCAATGAGCCGAGGCAGGTTTTGCACAGGAGGGAGAACCCCACACATTTCTTTATTTTTACTTTTACACATTGTTTAACACAGAACCATGCACAGATCTCAATGATCAAGTTCGCCAGTCAGAACCTAGTCTATTTTGTTTTTGCGTTTACCAAAAATGCACCCTATTACGAATAGAAATGTGACAAAAAATTGCCAGTTCAAAAAGTGCGAACTTTACCGCAATTCGCACCCTAATATAGATGGAGGCGGTTTCGTTTGAGCGGCTCCCATCGCGAAGATCGCCAGCCTGCGCCGTGCACCAGAATGGGGCGCACAAGACGCTCGTGTGCCCATCTCAGCAATGGGATGCGCGAGCGAGTGAGATGCTCGCACAGTGGCGGAGATACGTAAGGCAGCCCCCGCCGCTGCTTGGGGAGCGGGGGCTGCGTGGGCGCTGGTGCCGGACAAGTGAATGTGTCACGGCACTCTCAGAGCCGGAGGCAGGCATCCTGTGCAACGTCTCTCCTCTGCTGCGGCTGCCTGCAGCAGCCAATACGTCGTGTACTACTACTCTGCCTCA